>NW_027436204.1:0-27190 GCF_964199755.1 Larus michahellis | reverse complement strand
TATTGGACTCCTTTCCACGTGAATGCAAACTGCGCTTTGTCTTGCTCAAGGAGGGGAATCATAAAAAACATGTCTTTTACATCTAAGGCAGCCATCCAAGGATGGGCAGCTCCTTTTATCATTGTCACAATTTCCGCGATACTCGGAACCGCAGCGGTCAGGGGTGCAGCGTTGGCGTTTAACTTTCGGTAATCTACTGTGAAACGCCATTGCCCGGTTGGTTTCTTTACTGGCCACACCGGTGAATTATAAGGCGAGTGAGTCCTCTGAATGATGTTTCTTTTTTCTAAATCTGATACCACCCCGTCTGCTCCTGCAAGTGCAGCTGCAGGCAGTGGGTACTGTCGGACGTTGGTAATTTTAGAGGGAGGCAAAGGTATAGATGTTTCTAATAGGCCCAGTTTAACTGTGTCTAATCCTTTTTTGCGTCCTGCAAAACTCCACGCAGTTCCATCCGGGAATTTCCACATTCGCCCACGCAGCACGTCAAATCCTAGGAGGTTAGAATGTGAGGCACCCACTAACACTTCTGCCCTAGTCATTCGCTGCTCTCCCGGCAACCAGAGGTTAATTTTTGCAGTGGGGCATGTTTTTACCACACCATCAATTCCTGTGAAGTTGACTCTGCGTCGGGTGGGATTTATACCTAGAAGTTGTGCTGTTTCGTTAGTGATTGCAGACATTTGGGCTCCAGTATCAATAATAAAATTTACCAATATCTTCCGGGGTCCAACAGGAATGATAATAACGGGTTCGGAGTCTTTATGAGAGAGCCATTGAATTGCTAGTACCTGCCGGACAGGGTGGCTCACTGCCCTCCCCGGGGATAGGAGTTTTTTGGCTGGGACTCTGTCAAATCAATCAAGTTACGTTCCGGTGCAGAAGGCACAATTTTCTCACGACTTGGGGATTCTCTGGTTAGACTTTTCTCCCCAGCCACATTATTCTTTCTAGTTAGAGATTGGACTAGTGTACGGAGGTCTCCCGTAGGGACACCGTGCAAGAATTGTCGGGGCACCCCTAATTGTAGGGCTTTACGCCACAACTCATTCCGGTCCTTATCAGGCTTAAACCTTTCCTCCGATTTAGGGTTTTTAGTGTGAGTTCGGACTTGGCGAACCTTTCGGGGGTGTTCGGAGGATTTCTCACTAGTTAGGCTGGCCCAGCCCATTCGGCGCCCATATTGATCTATTTCCTGTACATATTCATTCCAGGTGGGCATGTAGTGACGACGGCCCCGCCTATGAGCACCCCGAGCCTCTCGTATACGATCTTGAGTACGAACAAGGAACGGTTTCAGGCAATCGGGAAGACCACGGATGAGAGGGGCTAATCGATCGGGGTCGATAGGGGCTGACATTGGGGATTTCCGAAATTCCTCTCTGTCATACATGGCTTGCAGACAAGCTGCTTTCCGTACAGCCGCAAACAGATCAGAGTAGCCTGTAGCTCTAATCTCTAACGGCTCCCCCCTCTCTCGCGGATCCATACCCCCTGCCCAATAGGCTGCTCGAGCAGTTAGGGAATAATTATGATCCCCAGGCATAGTGGTTAAAAACACTCCTGGTCCCCAAGAGTCTCCTGCTTCTTCCTCACTCAGCATAATTCTGTCCCCCCCTTCAGAAGAAACTCGCCACACGTACTCAACAGCTGACTCTTCTGGTCGCCTCGAATATTTCTCCCTTATTTTTGTTAACTCGGTTGGTGTCCGTGGAACGGTACGCACAGTGGTGTGAATTTCATCATCGTCATCAACCGCAGCTTCAGTTTTAACCAGAGGACGTAAAGGAAAAACTTGGGATTTCAAAGTAAAAGTCCTTTCCTCCTCATCTTCTTCGTCATCCTCACTATTAGACAAAAAATCTCCGGTCTGGGTTCCGGAATTTGGATAACACATTAACTTACGAATCTGTTGGACCTGGGTCGAGGGCTGCATTTTATCTAAGAGCCCAGTCACCCTTTCTAATAATATTTTAAGTTGAGCATTCTGGTTTCCTAAACATTCATTCTCACTCACAAGCTTATCGACGTGAGTTCTTAATTTTTCTCCTGTCTCCTTTTGCAAGGCTAATGATGACTTCAGCACCTCATTCTCCGATTTCAGGGTTGCATATTCTACAGCTGAAATCAGATTAGGAGCAGGGGTTTCTCTAGCTTCTTGTTGTGCACAAGATAAACAGGCGCCTAACACAGCACAAATCACACCCTTGCCTTTCCCCGCTCTGAGCTTCTGTGAAACCCGACACTCTTCAATACGTTCCACCACTTTCTCTTCATCCTTCCAAAATTTTTGGGCCCACTCCTTCCCAGCCTGGGAAGGGGCACAATCATATTTTTGCAGCAGTTTATCCATGGCAATCCTGCCGACTACGCCAAATTCTGTTGCGTGAAACGGGGCCAAGCGGTTTTGGCAGAAGATAAACCCCCTTGCGTTCTAACACTCCTCACCGAGGTGGGAGGCTAGGTGCGGCTAGGTTTAAATTCTGAGTGATGCCCAATTCAGCACTATCAGTCCAATCGCGTTTAATATGTATTAAACTACTACGATTTGGATACACTAATAGTGGACTGCACCTTCAGTCTAGTCGTGCTCCTGAACTAGCACGGCCTCTCTGTAGTTTTGGTCGCGTTCAGTGAGAAAGCGGAACGACTAGCTACTTAAACAGTGCAGTTTATTTAAACAACAGATATACAGGTTCTTTAGGATTGCCGGTGATAAATACACTGTCTGCAAAGCACGTGCAAATAAAGATATTGCTAAGTATACAAACGCGCGACAAAATTATAAACGATACAGCCTGGCTATAAACGTAGGGTAGAGATTCTCTAGAGAAATTTCTAAGTCCCCGAGAAAGCGCTCGGTGTAATCGAAGTCTTACCCAAAGGCGTCCCTATGGGGGGGAAGAAAGGCTCAGCCCGTCGACTGATCCCGGAAATCAGCGGTGGAATTCTTCGCGATGGTGTCTTCCCTGACATCCCCTCTCTCTTGGGCTATTTTTATATTATTTTTTTATCTTCAAAGTGGAGTTTGAGTGACTTTAGTCATACATACTTTTATTATGATTAATGTATTCAAGGAGGAGTGTTCACACCTCGGGGGCGGATAGCCTCCGGGATGGAGGTGTGTTTTGGTACATTGTGGTGAGCAAAGTTCGCACAAAAGGACAGCATTTCATCAACATTTGACGAAAGGTTGGCTCGGGTAGCGTGTAGGCCGCTTATCAGTTCCGTAGTACCATCTCGTCCCCATATCTGCTATTCGTCACAAGGGAAGGCCACGGAACAAGCGTGTTCCGTTCCATCCCTCGTGTAGTTTCGCAAACAACCTCGCGCAGGGAATCACAGATGTTGCATTCTTCGTGTGCTAGCTGTGGCTGTATTCTACCTCAGAAGCCTCTTGATTTTATGACTTTCCTTAATGTGTGAACAATGCTGTATTTTTGTATTCTTGGCCAATTTAGTAATTATTCCACATAATCCACCCCGTGACTACAGTCACTCAAGCTCCACGATAATCAATACTGATGGGGAATATCACATGTCCTCTTATGGCGAGGGATATCAAGTGCAAATACTTCTTGCGGGGTGATTAAGCGAGTTAAGCGTTTCATCATAATCCAAAGTCTAACATGCAAAACAATTGTCAAAGCAAAGCACAATACAGTGAGTACTAGTAGAACAACAACAGGATGGAGCATCTTGTTAAAAAGTCCTGTAGCTGTCGGTGACCATCCAAAGAGGGTGTCCCACCATTCATGTCCACCGTCTCTCTTGACCCTTTCCAGTACATGGTGTATTTCTTCAACATCATGATGGACAGCAATCAGAGTTCTTTGTCCATTTTCTTGGGCCTCTTTCAACAATCGCTTCAATTCATCGTGTTGTAGCAACTTCCTCACTAGTGAGAGATTCATTCCGATAGGGGTAGGCAGCAAATCTCGAATCAATGTGTAATTAGATTGTAGCAATTGAAAAGACGTAACAGGAGCTGAATAACTGAAGTCACATCCAATGATGTTAGTAAAGTTACAAACACAAAGATTTGAGTTATTACTTATATCTACTGCTATGTCATCTACGAATACAAAAGTACAGGGAGACCTCATGCAAACACACCCTTTCCCAATATATACAAGCACAGTTTCTGGGGTTTCATCAGGTTGTATCTCAAAATGACAAACATTCTGGTTGGTGTCAAGACAAATGTCTTGTGCCTTGAGAGTATTACTCTCACAAATGAATCCTTGTTGATCTCGTGAAATGCATGCTTCAACATCAACAGTTTGCCATTTATTCTCGTTTTGTTGTGCCCACACTCTATGCTCTACCGGATGGAGTATAGCTCCATGGTGATTCAACCCCAGTGCGATGATTGGGTATATGGTGTATACTGAGGCATTGCGTATCGTTAAGACAAAAGCTGTGGCTTTGCTCTCAGTGGGATCATAGGTGAAATTAACCAGATACCACCAGGACTGAAATTTTCTCTCAAACTCAATTGCATTATCCCATATTACTTTTCGAATTTCAGTGGGCAAGGTGCCTTCTTCACCTTCCCTTATAATTGCGGCTGTCATAGATTGCATCCACAGTTGGGCTTGGATACAACTAAGGGCCAAGGAAACATTGTTTGGGGTTGTACCAAGTGCATTTGTGATCAGCTGATGGTCTTTTTCACCTGTTTCCTCCCACTGAGGCAATATATTCGATAAAAGCCATTGGTGATTTCCCAATGCTGATAGAGAGGACTGTAGAGGATGTTTTAATTTGTCTAGATCACTAGTAGTTGTGACTAGTTTGTTTGCAAGTATCTCAGCATCTGTACTATTTAAGACTCCCAGTCCTGTTCCTAAGATACCAGTCACCTCTCTCTTCAGTCGTTGTGAGGTGTCAACAGTTCGCCGGCCTAACCATGCTGACCATCCTGCATAAGATGTACTCAGGAATGGTGAGCAGGTGGGTTTGATCGCAGAGATATTAATCTGCATTGACAATTCTACTCGTTTGAGGGAATATGTTGGGTTAAACGGTATTTGTTGTTGACCTGTGTGTTTAATGGCATAAGGGCCAATGTTAAAGGTGTAAGGAGTTAGACTAATGGAGGGCTGAGTAGCTACACCCTTGAAAGTTTGTGGGGGTGTAGGTTTTGGGTTCATTTCAACAGGTTCAGATGTATTTGAGTCAATCATAAATTCAAATAACAATTCCGTGCCCCTGTAGCCCCAAATACAATATACTATGATAGGTTTGATAAAGGTGAAGTTGTGCCAGCAATCTGAGTTTGGCTCTATAATTTTGTAACAATCAATCAGTGTTATATTTGTCCGGTTTAGTAGAGTCTACATGGATGGTTTCAATTACAGTTGGTCTATGGTGAGCAGACCCATTGATTACTCGGCAGCTAATTTGTATTTTCTTTCCTGGGACGGCTTCAAGCTTAGCCATTTGGAGTGAGTCTTTCCAACTCCATTTATCTCTGGAATATACTTCACTTCCTTGTATAACCAGAGTGGAGAGATTTAAATCCCTCATGTTTTCTAGTGTCTCAGTGCTTGCAGTGTATCGTGACAGTGCATTATCCCAAAGCTCATCATCAAGGGGCAGATTCTTAAGTCCGCTCAATAAGGTGTCATTATCGGGGGTTTCAGATAGTGGCAGTGGAACCAGACTAGTCTGTGGAGTTGAGTCAGGTTCGACTTTATCTATGCTTTGATCTATCTCATGTTTTGAAAACACCTCATTTTCATGTAGGACTACAGTGGCCAGGCTCAATTTTCCTTTTCCTGTTCCTGCCATCGCATTGTGTTTTACATAAGCTTGAGACCACGGCCATTCTGGGTCTCTTTGACTACAAACAACAGGGAGTAAAAAGATAAAACTGAATAGCATCAATTCCATCTGCCAATTCGTCATTCTAAAATTTAGGCCTCCAGATGGCCATACATAACAAAAATAATATTATTGCCAGGATCAATGTCAGGATTCCCTGGAGACACTCGAGGTTAGCGTAGGCCAATGCGTCTGTCCACGTACAGTTCTTCCGAGGTTCCTGTAAGACACAAAGGAAAAGAAAATCTGCTCGGTCTCATTTGACCGACGGGGTTAAAAAGAGGGCGAGATCCACCGGGTGCTGATCCGGTGTATCTTCCCTGAACAGTCTTTGGCTTCCCGTGCATGGGGGTTTTTGGGAGTAGCTAACACCATTGGTACTGTGCCAATTTGAGGCATTTTCACTAACACAGGTTGCCCAGGGTGAAATTGTCCCAGGTATTTTCGTGGTTCATTGGGAACTTTTGGAGTGATGATATCAGCAGATACACAGAAAGCTTTCATTTTAGGACAGCCATCTCCACTCCATCTGTTATTTAATTGATAGATGGCATCATCCAATCGCAAATGCCAACCAGGTTCATGAGTTTTTGCAAAACGCTTAACCAATCCATTGGTGCGTTCAACAATGCCATTAGCCTGAGGATAATAGGGAGTATGAAATACCCATCGAATCCCTTCTTCTTTGGCCCAATCTTGTACCACTGTAGCGGTAAAGTGTGAACCGTTATCACTTTGGATTTCCTCAGGAAGGGGAAGTGTGCTGAACCACCCTTTTAGGCCTTTCACTGTGTTGTTCCCGGTAGCTGATTTGAAGCTGGTGGCCATAGCGAGGCCAGAGATAATCTCCACTCCGACTAGGACGTATCTTTTCTCACCTGATGATCTCAAGGGCCCAATATAATCAATTTGCCATGAATGCCACAATGTTTTCTTGTCCCGAATGTGTAAAGGAGGCGCCTTACTCGGATGATCTTTATTGAGTCGTAGGCGACATTGTGAACAGGCGGTTACTACTTGTTCACACAGCTTAACCGACACAGGCCACCCCCGGGCTAGACCTTCCTGATACAGATCAGCACGGCCTGTATGGCCACGCTTAATATGTAACCATTCGAGTAAGCGTTCCCATTCCCGACCATCATCTACAATGTCAATTTGCTGCAACCGCGTGAGGCTATCTACCTGTTGGTTGAATTGAGCAGTGATCGAGTTCGAACGATCATGGCCTTTTACCCAACCAACGTGCAATGTTCTCTGTCCTCCCATTTCCAACAGTTGCTTCCAACTCTCTGTCTCCCAGATTGGGACTCTATTCACCTGCCAATCATTGGCTGCCCAGTGTCCAATCCATTCAGTGGCTCCTTTAAAAACAGCATATGAGTCAGTGTAAATGTAAGTAGCCCCACGTTGTGCAGCTAGTAGGACGGCTCTGAGTTCCCCTACTTGTGCGCTACCTTCTCCTGTTTCAATTGCTCTTTCCCCCGTTGCTACTTCCAGTGCTACGGCCTTGTATTTCCACTTATTGTTCTCACGGTGAGATGACGCATCAGTAAACCACACTCCTGTAAGATCACTGCCTTCTTTCAGAGGAGGTGCTTCTTGGATTGGAGATGGTCTGTTTGGTGGGGATTGGAACAATAGGGCACCATCTATATCCTTCTGGAGCTTGGATACTTTGATACTACCTTCAGAGATTGGCATGATATCATTAATGCCTTCTAAATAAGCATACCACTTTCGAACTGTGGGTTTCTGGGCAATGCCGGCTGGTGGTGCTGTCCCTTTACGGACCACATCTAGGAGACGAAAAGGGCCCCGAACAATCACGCTCTGTTCTCTCCTTATCTGCTCTGCTCGTTGCAATGCTCGCACCAGGGACAGTAAACCCTTCTCTAGGTCTGAATATCTGCTCTCAGTATCATTAAAGGAGTGAGAGCTAAATTCTAATGGTCTCTCCGGTCCTGCTGGTCCCTTTTGCCATAAGTTACAATGAGAGCCATGTTCGCTGGACCCCCATTCTACATGGACAGGGTCAGTTGGATGTATGGGGCCAAGTTGTTGGAATAACCTTAGCTCTTTTATTAGCAATTCCAGTGCATTAGTATGTTGTTCAGTCCACTCCCAGGATTTACCTTTTTTGAGCAAACAATAAAGGGGGCGAGCAATGATGGAAAAGCCAGGGATGTGTTTACGCCAATAACTTAAAGTTCCCAGAACTTGCTGTAACTCCTTCGTGCTGGAAGGATTCTGTCCATGTTCTATTTTTTTCAGGGTATCCTGAGGGACAGAAGCAGCTCCCTTAATCCACCAGACCCCCAGGAATTTAACTTCCTGTGCAGGTCCCTGACATTTTGAGTCTGGAATTTCCAATCCCAAATCTGATAATGTTTTTCGGATGTTTTGCATCATGTCTTGTACACTTTCTTGGCTCTCTCCCCCCCTATTAAGATGTCGTCAATATATTGGTATACTGTACATCCCTGTGAAACAGGAATCTCTGATAGCGCTTTAGCTAAAGCATTATGAGCAATGGTGGGGGAATGTTTGTATCCTTGTGGAAGTCGGTTAAAGGTATATTGGACTCCTTTCCACGTGAATGCAAACTGCGCTTTGTCTTGCTCAAGGAGGGGAATCATAAAAAACATGTCTTTTACATCTAAGGCAGCCATCCAAGGATGGGCAGCTCCTTTTATCATTGTCACAATTTCCGCGATACTCGGAACCGCAGCGGTCAGGGGTGCAGCGTTGGCGTTTAACTTTCGGTAATCTACTGTGAAACGCCATTGCCCGGTTGGTTTCTTTACTGGCCACACCGGTGAATTATAAGGCGAGTGAGTCCTCTTAATGATGTTTCTTTTTTCTAAATCTGATACCACCCCGTCTGCTCCTGCAAGTGCAGCTGCAGGCAGTGGGTACTGTCGGACGTTGGTAATTTTAGAGGGAGGCAAAGGTATAGATGTTTCTAATAGGCCCAGTTTAACTGTGTCTAATCCTTTTTTGCGTCCTGCAAAACTCCACGCAGTTCCATCCGGGAATTTCCACATTCGCCCACGCAGCACGTCAAATCCTAGGAGGTTAGAATGTGAGGCACCCACTAACACTTCTGCCCTAGTCATTCGCTGCTCTCCCGGCAACCAGAGGTTAATTTTTGCAGTGGGGCATGTTTTTACCACACCATCAATTCCTGTGAAGTTGACTCTGCGTCGGGTGGGATTTATACCTAGAAGTTGTGCTGTTTCGTTAGTGATTGCAGACATTTGGGCTCCAGTATCAATAATAAAATTTACCAATATCTTCCGGGGTCCAACAGGAATGATAATAACGGGTTCGGAGTCTTTATGAGAGAGCCATTGAATTGCTAGTACCTGCCGGACAGGGTGGCTCACTGCCCTCCCCGGGGATAGGAGTTTTTTGGCTGGGACTCTGTCAAATCAATCAAGTTACGTTCCGGTGCAGAAGGCACAATTTTCTCACGACTTGGGGATTCTCTGGTTAGACTTTTCTCCCCAGCCACATTATTCTTTCTAGTTAGAGATTGGACTAGTGTACGGAGGTCTCCCGTAGGGACACCGTGCAAGAATTGTCGGGGCACCCCTAATTGTAGGGCTTTACGCCACAACTCATTCCGGTCCTTATCAGGCTTAAACCTTTCCTCCGATTTAGGGTTTTTAGTGTGAGTTCGGACTTGGCGAACCTTTCGGGGGTGTTCGGAGGATTTCTCACTAGTTAGGCTGGCCCAGCCCATTCGGCGCCCATATTGATCTATTTCCTGTACATATTCATTCCAGGTGGGCATGTAGTGACGACGGCCCCGCCTATGAGCACCCCGAGCCTCTCGTATACGATCTTGAGTACGAACAAGGAACGGTTTCAGGCAATCGGGAAGACCACGGATGAGAGGGGCTAATCGATCGGGGTCGATAGGGGCTGACATTGGGGATTTCCGAAATTCCTCTCTGTCATACATGGCTTGCAGACAAGCTGCTTTCCGTACAGCCGCAAACAGATCAGAGTAGCCTGTAGCTCTAATCTCTAACGGCTCCCCCCTCTCTCGCGGATCCATACCCCCTGCCCAATAGGCTGCTCGAGCAGTTAGGGAATAATTATGATCCCCAGGCATAGTGGTTAAAAACACTCCTGGTCCCCAAGAGTCTCCTGCTTCTTCCTCACTCAGCATAATTCTGTCCCCCCCTTCAGAAGAAACTCGCCACACGTACTCAACAGCTGACTCTTCTGGTCGCCTCGAATATTTCTCCCTTATTTTTGTTAACTCGGTTGGTGTCCGTGGAACGGTACGCACAGTGGTGTGAATTTCATCATCGTCATCAACCGCAGCTTCAGTTTTAACCAGAGGACATAAAGGAAAAACTTGGGATTTCAAAGTAAAAGTCCTTTCCTCCTCATCTTCTTCGTCATCCTCACTATTAGACAAAAAATCTCCGGTCTGGGTTCCGGAATTTGGATAACACATTAACTTACGAATCTGTTGGACCTGGGTCGAGGGCTGCATTTTATCTAAGAGCCCAGTCACCCTTTCTAATAATATTTTAAGTTGAGCATTCTGGTTTCCTAAACATTCATTCTCACTCACAAGCTTATCGACGTGAGTTCTTAATTTTTCTCCTGTCTCCTTTTGCAAGGCTAATGATGACTTCAGCACCTCATTCTCCGATTTCAGGGTTGCATATTCTACAGCTGAAATCAGATTAGGAGCAGGGGTTTCTCTAGCTTCTTGTTGTGCACAAGATAAACAGGCGCCTAACGCAGCACAAATCACACCCTTGCCTTTCCCCGCTCTGAGCTTCTGTGAAACCCGACACTCTTCAATACGTTCCACCACTTTCTCTTCATCCTTCCAAAATTTTTGGGCCCACTCCTTCCCAGCCTGGGAAGGGGCACAATCATATTTTTGCAGCAGTTTATCCATGGCAATCCTGCCGACTACGCCAAATTCTGTTGCGTGAAACGGGGCCAAGCGGTTTTGGCAGAAGATGAACCCCCTTGCGTTCTAACACTCCTCACCGAGGTGGGAGGCTAGGTGCGGCTAGGTTTAAATTCTGAGTGATGCCCAATTCAGCACTATCAGTCCAATCGCGTTTAATATGTATTAAACTACTACGATTTGGATACACTAATAGTGGACTGCACCTTCAGTCTAGTCGTGCTCCTGAACTAGCACGGCCTCTCTGTAGTTTTGGTCGCGTTCAGTGAGAAAGCGGAACGACTAGCTACTTAAACAGTGCAGTTTATTTAAACAACAGATATACAGGTTCTTTAGGATTGCCGGTGATAAATACACTGTCTGCAAAGCACGTGCAAATAAAGATATTGCTAAGTATACAAACGCGCGACAAAATTATAAACGATACAGCCTGGCTATAAACGTAGGGTAGAGATTCTCTAGAGAAATTTCTAAGTCCCCGAGAAAGCGCTCGGTGTAATCGAAGTCTTACCCAAAGGCGTCCCTATGGGGGGGAAGAAAGGCTCAGCCCGTCGACTGATCCCGGAAATCAGCGGTGGAATTCTTCGCGATGGTGTCTTCCCTGACATCCCCTCTCTCTTGGGCTATTTTTATATTATTTTTTTATCTTCAAAGTGGAGTTTGAGTGACTTTAGTCATACATACTTTTATTATGATTAATGTATTCAAGGAGGAGTGTTCACACCTCGGGGGCGGATAGCCTCCGGGATGGAGGTGTGTTTTGGTACATTGTGGTGAGCAAAGTTCGCACAAAAGGACAGCATTTCATCAACATTTGACGAAAGGTTGGCTCGGGTAGCGTGTAGGCCGCTTATCAGTTCCGTAGTACCATCTCGTCCCCATATCTGCTATTCGTCACAAGGGAAGGCCACGGAACAAGCGTGTTCCGTTCCATCCCTCGTGTAGTTTCGCAAACAACCTCGCGCAGGGAATCACAGATGTTGCATTCTTCGTGTGCTAGCTGTGGCTGTATTCTACCTCAGAAGCCTCTTGATTTTATGACTTTCCTTAATGTGTGAACAATGCTGTATTTTTGTATTCTTGGCCAATTTAGTAATTATTCCACATAATCCACCCCGTGACTACAGTCACTCAAGCTCCACGATAATCAATACTGATGGGGAATATCACATGTCCTCTTATGGCGAGGGATATCAAGTGCAAATACTTCTTGCGGGGTGATTAAGCGAGTTAAGCGTTTCATCATAATCCAAAGTCTAACATGCAAAACAATTGTCAAAGCAAAGCACAATACAGTGAGTACTAGTAGAACAACAACAGGATGGAGCATCTTGTTAAAAAGTCCTGTAGCTGTCGGTGACCATCCAAAGAGGGTGTCCCACCATTCATGTCCACCGTCTCTCTTGACCCTTTCCAGTACATGGTGTATTTCTTCAACATCATGATGGACAGTAATCAGAGTTCTTTGTCCATTTTCTTGGGCCTCTTTCAACAATCGCTTCAATTCATCGTGTTGTAGCAACTTCCTCACTAGTGAGAGATTCATTCCGATAGGGGTAGGCAGCAAATCTCGAATCAATGTGTAATTAGATTGTAGCAATTGAAAAGACGTAACAGGAGCTGAATAACTGAAGTCACATCCAATGATGTTAGTAAAGTTACAAACACAAAGATTTGAGTTATTACTTATATCTACTGCTATGTCATCTACGAATACAAAAGTACAGGGAGACCTCATGCAAACACACCCTTTCCCAATATATACAAGCACAGTTTCTGGGGTTTCATCAGGTTGTATCTCAAAATGACAAACATTCTGGTTGGTGTCAAGACAAATGTCTTGTGCCTTGAGAGTATTACTCTCACAAATGAATCCTTGTTGATCTCGTGAAATGCATGCTTCAACATCAACAGTTTGCCATTTATTCTCGTTTTGTTGTGCCCACACTCTATGCTCTACCGGATGGAGTATAGCTCCATGGTGATTCAACCCCAGTGCGATGATTGGGTATATGGTGTATACTGAGGCATTGCGTATCGTTAAGACAAAAGCTGTGGCTTTGCTCTCAGTGGGATCATAGGTGAAATTAACCAGATACCACCAGGACTGAAATTTTCTCTCAAACTCAATTGCATTATCCCATATTACTTTTCGAATTTCAGTGGGCAAGGTGCCTTCTTCACCTTCCCTTATAATTGCGGCTGTCATAGATTGCATCCACAGTTGGGCTTGGATACAACTAAGGGCCAAGGAAACATTGTTTTGGGTTGTACCAAGTGCATTTGTGATCAGCTGATGGTCTTTTTCACCTGTTTCCTCCCACTGAGGCAATATATTCGATAAAAGCCATTGGTGATTTCCCAATGCTGATAGAGAGGACTGTAGAGGATGTTTTAATTTGTCTAGAGCACTAGTAGTTGTGACTAGTTTGTTTGCAAGTATCTCAGCATCTGTACTATTTAAGACTCCCAGTCCTGTTCCTAAGATACCAGTCACCTCTCTCTTCAGTCGTTGTGAGGTGTCAACAGTTCGCCGGCCTAACCATGCTGACCATCCTGCATAAGATGTACTCAGGAATGGTGAGCAGGTGGGTTTGATCGCAGAGATATTAATCTGCATTGACAATTCTACTCGTTTGAGGGAATATGTTGGGTTAAACGGTATTTGTTGTTGACCTGTGTGTTTAATGGCATAAGGGCCAATGTTAAAGGTGTAAGGAGTTAGACTAATGGAGGGCTGAGTAGCTACACCCTTGAAAGTTTGTGGGGGTGTAGGTTTTGGGTTCATTTCAACAGGTTCAGATGTATTTGAGTCAATCATAAATTCAAATAACAATTCCGTGCCCCTGTAGCCCCAAATACAATATACTATGATAGGTTTGATAAAGGTGAAGTTGTGCCAGCAATCTGAGTTTGGCTCTGTAATTTTGTAACAATCAATCAGTGTTATATTTGTCCGGTTTAGTAGAGTCTACATGGATGGTTTCAATTACAGTTGGTCTATGGTGAGCAGACCCATTGATTACTCGGCAGCTAATTTGTATTTTCTTTCCTGGGACGGCTTCAAGCTTAGCCATTTGGAGTGAGTCTTTCCAACTCCATTTATCTCTGGAATATACTTCACTTCCTTGTATGACCAGAGTGGAGAGATTTAAATCCCTCATGTTTTCTAGTGTCTCAGTGCTTGCAGTGTATCGTGACAGTGCATTATCCCAAAGCTCATCATCAAGGGGCAGATTCTTAAGTCCGCTCAATAAGGTGTCATTATCGGGGGTTTCAGATAGTGGCAGTGGAACCAGACTAGTCTGTGGAGTTGAGTCAGGTTCGACTTTATCTATGCTTTGATCTATCTCATGTTTTGAAAACACCTCATTTTCATGTAGGACTACAGTGGCCAGGCTCAATTTTCCTTTTCCTGTTCCTGCCATCGCATTGTGTTTTACATAAGCTTGAGACCACGGCCATTCTGGGTCTCTTTGACTACAAACAACAGGGAGTAAAAAGATAAAACTGAATAGCATCAATTCCATCTGCCAATTCGTCATTCTAAAATTTAGGCCTCCAGATGGCCATACATAACAAAAATAATATTATTGCCAGGATCAATGTCAGGATTCCCTGGAGACACTCGAGGTTAGCGTAGGCCAATGCGTCTGTCCACATACAGTTCTTCCGAGGTTCCTGTAAGACACAAAGGAAAAGAAAATCTGCTCGGTCTCATTTGACCGACGGGGTTAAAAAGAGGGCGAGATCCACCGGGTGCTGATCCGGTGTATCTTCCCTGAACAGTCTTTGGCTTCCCGTGCATGGGGGTTTTTGGGAGTAGCTAACACCATTGGTACTGTGCCAATTTGAGGCATTTTCACTAACACAGGTTGCCCAGGGTGAAATTGTCCTAGGTATTTTCGTGGTTCATTGGGAACTTTTGGAGTGATGATATCAGCAGATACACAGAAAGCTTTCATTTTAGGACAGCCATCTCCACTCCATCTGTTATTTAATTGATAGATGGCATCATCCAATCGCAAATGCCAACCAGGTTCATGAGTTTTTGCAAAACGCTTAACCAATCCATTGGTGCGTTCAACAATGCCATTAGCCTGAGGATAATAGGGAGTATGAAATACCCATCGAATCCCTTCTTCTTTGGCCCAATCTTGTACCACTGTAGCGGTAAAGTGTGAACCGTTATCACTTTGGATTTCCTCAGGAAGGGGAAGTGTGCTGAACCACCCTTTTAGGCCTTTCACTGTGTTGTTCCCGGTAGCTGATTTGAAGCTGGTGGCCATAGCGAGGCCAGAGATAATCTCCACTCCGACTAGGACGTATCTTTTCTCACCTGATGATCTCAAGGGCCCAATATAATCAATTTGCCATGAATGCCACAATGTTTTCTTGTCCCGAATGTGTAAAGGAGGCGCCTTACTCGGATGATCTTTATTGAGTCGTAGGCGACATTGTGAACAGGCGGTTACTACTTGTTCACACAGCTTAACCGACACAGGCCACCCCCGGGCTAGACCTTCCTGATACAGATCAGCACGGCCTGTATGGCCACGCTTAATATGTAACCATTCGAGTAAGCGTTCCCATTCCCGACCATCATCTACAATGTCAATTTGCTGCAACCGCGTGAGGCTATCTACCTGTTGGTTGAATTGAGCAGTGATCGAGTTCGAACGATCATGGCCTTTTACCCAACCAATGTGCAATGTTCTCTGTCCTCCCATTTCCAACAGTTGCTTCCAACTCTCTGTCTCCCAGATTGGGACTCTATTCACCTGCCAATCATTGGCTGCCCAGTGTCCAATCCATTCAGTGGCTCCTTTAAAAACAGCATATGAGTCAGTGTAAATGTAAGTAGCCCCACGTTGTGCAGCTAGTAGGACGGCTCTGAGTTCCCCTACTTGTGCGCTACCTTCTCCTGTTTCAATTGCTCTTTCCCCCGTTGCTACTTCCAGTGCTACGGCCTTGTATTTCCACTTATTGTTCTCACGGTGAGATGACGCATCAGTAAACCACACTCCTGTAAGATCACTGCCTTCTTTCAGAGGAGGTGCTTCTTGGATTGGAGATGGTCTGTTTGGTGGGGATTGGAACAATAGGGCACCATCTATATCCTTCTGGAGCTTGGATACTTTGATACTACCTTCAGAGATTGGCATGATATCATTAATGCCTTCTAAATAAGCATACCACTTTCGAACTGTGGGTTTCCGGGCAATGCCGGCTGGTGGTGCTGTCCCTTTACGGACCACATCTAGGAGACGAAAAGGGCCCCGAACAATCACGCTCTGTTCTCTCCTTATCTGCTCTGCTCGTTGCAATGCTCGCACCAGGGACAGTAAACCCTTCTCTAGGTCTGAATATCTGCTCTCAGTATCATTAAAGGAGTGAGAGCTAAATTCTAATGGTCTCTCCGGTCCTGCTGGTCCCTTTTGCCATAAGTTACAATGAGAGCCATGTTCGCTGGACCCCCATTCTACATGGACAGGGTCAGTTGGATGTATGGGGCCAAGTTGTTGGAATAACCTTAGCTCTTTTATTAGCAATTCCAGTGCATTAGTATGTTGTTCAGTCCACTCCCAGGATTTACCTTTTTTGAGCAAACAATAAAGGGGGCGAGCAATGATGGAAAAGCCAGGGATGTGTTTACGCCAATAACTTAAAGTTCCCAGAACTTGCTGTAACTCCTTCGTGCTGGAAGGATTCTGTCCATGTTCTATTTTTTTCAGGGTATCCTGAGGGACAGAAGCAGCTCCCTTAATCCACCAGACCCCCAGGAATTTAACTTCCTGTGCAGGTCCCTGACATTTTGAGTCTGGAATTTCCAATCCCAAATCTGATAATGTTTTTCGGATGTTTTGCATCATGTCTTGTACACTTTCTTGGCTCTCTCCCCCCCTATTAAGATGTCGTCAATATATTGGTATACTGTACATCCCTGTGAAACAGGAATCTCTGATAGCGCTTTAGCTAAAGCATTATGAGCAATGGTGGGGGAATGTTTGTATCCTTGTGGAAGTCGGTTAAAGGTATATTGGACTCCTTTCCACGTGAATGCAAACTGCGCTTTGTCTTGCTCAAGGAGGGGAATCATAAAAAACATGTCTTTTACATCTAAGGCAGCCATCCAAGGATGGGCAGCTCCTTTTATCATTGTCACAATTTCCGCGATACTCGGAACCGCAGCGGTCAGGGGTGCAGCGTTGGCGTTTAACTTTCGGTAATCTACTGTGAAACGCCATTGCCCGGTTGGTTTCTTTACTGGCCACACCGGTGAATTATAAGGCGAGTGAGTCCTCTTAATGATGTTTCTTTTTTCTAAATCTGATACCACCCCGTCTGCTCCTGCAAGTGCAGCTGCAGGCAGTGGGTACTGTCGGACGTTGGTAATTTTAGAGGGAGGCAAAGGTATAGATGTTTCTAATAGGCCCAGTTTAACTGCGTCTAATCCTTTTTTGCGTCCTGCAAAACTCCACACAGTTCCATCCGGGAATTTCCACATTCGCCCACGCAGCACGTCAAATCCTAGGAGGTTAGAATGTGAGGCACCCACTAACACTTCTGCCCTAGTCATTCGCTGCTCTCCCGGCAACCAGAGGTTAATTTTTGCAGTGGGGCATGTTTTTACCACACCATCAATTCCTGTGAAGTTGACTCTGCGTCGGGTGGGATTTATACCTAGAAGTTGTGCTGTTTCGTTAGTGATTGCAGACATTTGGGCTCCAGTATCAATAATAAAATTTACCAATATCTTCCGGGGTCCAACAGGAATGATAATAACGGGTTCGGAGTCTTTATGAGAGAGCCATTGAATTGCTAGTACCTGCCGGACAGGGTGGCTCACTGCCCTCCCCGGGGATAGGAGTTTTTTGGCTGGGACTCTGTCAAATCAATCAAGTTACGTTCCGGTGCAGAAGGCACAATTTTCTCACGACTTGGGGATTCTCTGGTTAGACTTTTCTCCCCAGCCACATTATTCTTTCTAGTTAGAGATTGGACTAGTGTACGGAGGTCTCCCGTAGGGACACCGTGCAAGAATTGTCGGGGCACCCCTAATTGTAGGGCTTTACGCCACAACTCATTCCGGTCCTTATCAGGCTTAAACCTTTCCTCCGATTTAGGGTTTTTAGTGTGAGTTCGGACTTGGCGAACCTTTCGGGGGTGTTCGGAGGATTTCTCACTAGTTAGGCTGGCCCAGCCCATTCGGCGCCCATATTGATCTATTTCCTGTACATATTCATTCCAGGTGGGCATGTAGTGACGACGGCCCCGCCTATGAGCACCCCGAGCCTCTCGTATACGATCTTGAGTACGAACAAGGAACGGTTTCAGGCAATCGGGAAGACCACGGATGAGAGGGGCTAATCGATCGGGGTCGATAGGGGCTGACATTGGGGATTTCCGAAATTCCTCTCTGTCATACATGGCTTGCAGACAAGCTGCTTTCCGTACAGCCGCAAACAGATCAGAGTAGCCTGTAGCTCTAATCTCTAACGGCTCCCCCCTCTCTCGCGGATCCATACCCCCTGCCCAATAGGCTGCTCGAGCAGTTAGGGAATAATTATGATCCCCAGGCATAGTGGTTAAAAACACTCCTGGTCCCCAAGAGTCTCCTGCTTCTTCCTCACTCAGCATAATTCTGTCCCCCCCTTCAGAAGAAACTCGCCACACGTACTCAACAGCTGACTCTTCTGGTCGCCTCGAATATTTCTCCCTTATTTTTGTTAACTCGGTTGGTGTCCGTGGAACGGTACGCACAGTGGTGTGAATTTCATCATCGTCATCAACCGCAGCTTCAGTTTTAACCAGAGGACGTAAAGGAAAAACTTGGGATTTCAAAGTAAAAGTCCTTTCCTCCTCATCTTCTTCGTCATCCTCACTATTAGACAAAAAATCTCCGGTCTGGGTTCCGGAATTTGGATAACACATTAACTTACGAATCTGTTGGACCTGGGTCGAGGGCTGCATTTTATCTAAGAGCCCAGTCACCCTTTCTAATAATATTTTAAGTTGAGCATTCTGGTTTCCTAAACATTCATTCTCACTCACAAGCTTATCGACGTGAGTTCTTAATTTTTCTCCTGTCTCCTTTTGCAAGGCTAATGATGACTTCAGCACCTCATTCTCCGATTTCAGGGTTGCATATTCTACAGCTGAAATCAGATTAGGAGCAGGGGTTTCTCTAGCTTCTTGTTGTGCACAAGATAAACAGGCGCCTAACGCAGCACAAATCACACCCTTGCCTTTCCCCGCTCTGAGCTTCTGTGAAACCCGACACTCTTCAATACGTTCCACCACTTTCTCTTCATCCTTCCAAAATTTTTGGGCCCACTCCTTCCCAGCCTGGGAAGGGGCACAATCATATTTTTGCAGCAGTTTATCCATGGCAATCCTGCCGACTACGCCAAATTCTGTTGCGTGAAACGGGGCCAAGCGGTTTTGGCAGAAGATAAACCCCCTTGCGTTCTAACACTCCTCACCGAGGTGGGAGGCTAGGTGCGGCTAGGTTTAAATTCTGAGTGATGCCCAATTCAGCACTATCAGTCCAATCGCGTTTAATATGTATTAAACTACTACGATTTGGATACACTAATAGTGGACTGCACCTTCAGTCTAGTCGTGCTCCTGAACTAGCACGGCCTCTCTGTAGTTTTGGTCGCGTTCAGTGAGAAAGCGGAACGACTAGCTACTTAAACAGTGCAGTTTATTTAAACAACAGATATACAGGTTCTTTAGGATTGCCGGTGATAAATACACTGTCTGCAAAGCACGTGCAAATAAAGATATTGCTAAGTATACAAACGCGCGACAAAATTATAAACGATACAGCCTGGCTATAAACGTAGGGTAGAGATTCTCTAGAGAAATTTCTAAGTCCCCGAGAAAGCGCTCGGTGTAATCGAAGTCTTACCCAAAGGCGTCCCTATGGGGGGGAAGAAAGGCTCAGCCCGTCGACTGATCCCGGAAATCAGCGGTGGAATTCTTCGCGATGGTGTCTTCCCTGACATCCCCTCTCTCTTGGGCTATTTTTATATTATTTTTTTATCTTCAAAGTGGAGTTTGAGTGACTTTAGTCATACATACTTTTATTATGATTAATGTATTCAAGGAGGAGTGTTCACACCTCGGGGGCGGATAGCCTCCGGGATGGAGGTGTGTTTTGGTACATTGTGGTGAGCAAAGTTCGCACAAAAGGACAGCATTTCATCAACATTTGACGAAAGGTTGGCTCGGGTAGCGTGTAGGCCGCTTATCAGTTCCGTAGTACCATCTCGTCCCCATATCTGCTATTCGTCACAAGGGAAGGCCACGGAACAAGCGTGTTCCGTTCCATCCCTCGTGTAGTTTCGCAAACAACCTCGCGCAGGGAATCACAGATGTTGCATTCTTCGTGTGCTAGCTGTGGCTGTATTCTACCTCAGAAGCCTCTTGATTTTATGACTTTCCTTAATGTGTGAACAATGCTGTATTTTTGTATTCTTGGCCAATTTAGTAATTATTCCACATAATCCACCCCGTGACTACAGTCACTCAAGCTCCACGATAATCAATACTGATGGGGAATATCACATGTCCTCTTATGGCGAGGGATATCAAGTGCAAATACTTCTTGCGGGGTGATTAAGCGAGTTAAGCGTTTCATCATAATCCAAAGTCTAACATGCAAAACAATTGTCAAAGCAAAGCACAATACAGTGAGTACTAGTAGAACAACAACAGGATGGAGCATCTTGTTAAAAAGTCCTGTAGCTGTCGGTGACCATCCAAAGAGGGTGTCCCACCATTCATGTCCACCGTCTCTCTTGACCCTTTCCAGTACATGGTGTATTTCTTCAACATCATGATGGACAGTAATCAGAGTTCTTTGTCCATTTTCTTGGGCCTCTTTCAACAATCGCTTCAATTCATCGTGTTGTAGCAACTTCCTCACTAGTGAGAGATTCATTCCGATAGGGGTAGGCAGCAAATCTCGAATCAATGTGTAATTAGATTGTAGCAATTGAAAAGACGTAACAGGAGCTGAATAACTGAAGTCACATCCAATGATGTTAGTAAAGTTACAAACACAAAGATTTGAGTTATTACTTATATCTACTGCTATGTCATCTACGAATACAAAAGTACAGGGAGACCTCATGCAAACACACCCTTTCCCAATATATACAAGCACAGTTTCTGGGGTTTCATCAGGTTGTATCTCAAAATGACAAACATTCTGGTTGGTGTCAAGACAAATGTCTTGTGCCTTGAGAGTATTACTCTCACAAATGAATCCTTGTTGATCTCGTGAAATGCATGCTTCAACATCAACAGTTTGCCATTTATTCTCGTTTTGTTGTGCCCACACTCTATGCTCTACCGGATGGAGTATAGCTCCATGGTGATTCAACCCCAGTGCGATGATTGGGTATATGGTGTATACTGAGGCATTGCGTATCGTTAAGACAAAAGCTGTGGCTTTGCTCTCAGTGGGATCATAGGTGAAATTAACCAGATACCACCAGGACTGAAATTTTCTCTCAAACTCAATTGCATTATCCCATATTACTTTTCGAATTTCAGTGGGCAAGGTGCCTTCTTCACCTTCCCTTATAATTGCGGCTGTCATAGATTGCATCCACAGTTGGGCTTGGATACAACTAAGGGCCAAGGAAACATTGTTTTGGGTTGTACCAAGTGCATTTGTGATCAGCTGATGGTCTTTTTCACCTGTTTCCTCCCACTGAGGCAATATATTCGATAAAAGCCATTGGTGATTTCCCAATGCTGATAGAGAGGACTGTAGAGGATGTTTTAATTTGTCTAGATCACTAGTAGTTGTGACTAGTTTGTTTGCAAGTATCTCAGCATCTGTACTATTTAAGACTCCCAGTCCTGTTCCTAAGATACCAGTCACCTCTCTCTTCAGTCGTTGTGAGGTGTCAACAGTTCGCCGGCCTAACCATGCTGACCATCCTGCATAAGATGTACTCAGGAATGGTGAGCAGGTGGGTTTGATCGCAGAGATATTAATCTGCATTGACAATTCTACTCGTTTGAGGGAATATGTTGGGTTAAACGGTATTTGTTGTTGACCTGTGTGTTTAATGGCATAAGGGCCAATGTTAAAGGTGTAAGGAGTTAGACTAATGGAGGGCTGAGTAGCTACACCCTTGAAAGTTTGTGGGGGTGTAGGTTTTGGGTTCATTTCAACAGGTTCAGATGTATTTGAGTCAATCATAAATTCAAATAACAATTCCGTGCCCCTGTAGCCCCAAATACAATATACTATGATAGGTTTGATAAAGGTGAAGTTGTGCCAGCAATCTGAGTTTGGCTCTATAATTTTGTAACAATCAATCAGTGTTATATTTGTCCGGTTTAGTAGAGTCTACATGGATGGTTTCAATTACAGTTGGTCTATGGTGAGCAGACCCATTGATTACTCGGCAGCTAATTTGTATTTTCTTTCCTGGGACGGCTTCAAGCTTAGCCATTTGGAGTGAGTCTTTCCAACTCCATTTATCTCTGGAATATACTTCACTTCCTTGTATGACCAGAGTGGAGAGATTTAAATCCCTCATGTTTTCTAGTGTCTCAGTGCTTGCAGTGTATCGTGACAGTGCATTATCCCAAAGCTCATCATCAAGGGGCAGATTCTTAAGTCCACTCAATAAGGTGTCATTATCGGGGGTTTCAGATAGTGGCAGTGGAACCAGACTAGTCTGTGGAGTTGAGTCAGGTTCGACTTTATCTATGCTTTGATCTATCTCATGTTTTGAAAACACCTCATTTTCATGTAGGACTACAGTGGCCAGGCTCAATTTTCCTTTTCCTGTTCCTGCCATCGCATTGTGTTTTACATAAGCTTGAGACCACGGCCATTCTGGGTCTCTTTGACTACAAACAACAGGGAGTAAAAAGATAAAACTGAATAGCATCAATTCCATCTGCCAATTCGTCATTCTAAAATTTAGGCCTCCAGATGGCCATACATAACAAAAATAATATTATTGCCAGGATCAATGTCAGGATTCCCTGGAGACACTCGAGGTTAGCGTAGGCCAATGCGTCTGTCCACGTACAGTTCTTCCGAGGTTCCTGTAAGACACAAAGGAAAAGAAAATCTGCTCGGTCTCATTTGACCGACGGGGTTAAAAAGAGGGCGAGATCCACCGGGTGCTGATCCGGTGTATCTTCCCTGAACAGTCTTTGGCTTCCCGTGCATGGGGGTTTTTGGGAGTAGCTAACACCATTGGTACTGTGCCAATTTGAGGCATTTTCACTAACACAGGTTGCCCAGGGTGAAATTGTCCCAGGTATTTTCGTGGTTCATTGGGAACTTTTGGAGTGATGATATCAGCAGATACACAGAAAGCTTTCATTTTAGGACAGCCATCTCCACTCCATCTGTTATTTAATTGATAGATGGCATCATCCAATGGCAAATGCCAACCAGGTTCATGAGTTTTTGCAAAACGCTTAACCAATCCATTGGTGCGTACAACAATGCCATTAGCCTGAGGATAATAGGGAGTATGAAATACCCATCGAATCCCTTCTTCTTTGGCCCAATCTTGTACCACTGTAGCGGTAAAGTGTGAACCGTTATCACTTTGGATTTCCTCAGGAAGGGGAAGTGTGCTGAACCACCCTTTTAGGCCTTTCACTGTGTTGTTCCCGGTAGCTGATTTGAAGCTGGTGGCCATAGCGAGGCCAGAGATAATCTCCACTCCGACTAGGACGTATCTTTTCTCACCTGATGATCTCAAGGGCCCAATATAATCAATTTGCCATGAATGCCACAATGTTTTCTTGTCCCGAATGTGTAAAGGAGGCGCCTTACTCGGATGATCTTTATTGAGTCGTAGGCGACATTGTGAACAGGCGGTTACTACTTGTTCACACAGCTTAACCGACACAGGCCACCCCCGGGCTAGACCTTCCTGATACAGATCAGCACGGCCTGTATGGCCACGCTTAATATGTAACCATTCGAGTAAGCGTTCCCATTCCCGACCATCATCTACAATGTCAATTTGCTGCAACCGCGTGAGGCTATCTACCTGTTGGTTGAATTGAGCAGTGATCGAGTTCGAACGATCATGGCCTTTTACCCAACCAACGTGCAATGTTCTCTGTCCTCCCATTTCCAACAGTTGCTTCCAACTCTCTGTCTCCCAGATTGGGACTCTATTCACCTGCCAATCATTGGCTGCCCAGTGTCCAATCCATTCAGTGGCTCCTTTAAAAACAGCATATGAGTCAGTGTAAATGTAAGTAGCCCCACGTTGTGCAGCTAGTAGGACGGCTCTGAGTTCCCCTACTTGTGCGCTACCTTCTCCTGTTTCAATTGCTCTTTCCCCCGTTGCTACTTCCAGTGCTACGGCCTTGTATTTCCACTTATTGTTCTCACGGTGAGATGACGCATCAGTAAACCACACTCCTGTAAGATCACTGCCTTCTTTCAGAGGAGGTGCTTCTTGGATTGGAGATGGTCTGTTTGGTGGGGATTGGAACAATAGGGCACCATCTATATCCTTCTGGAGCTTGGATACTTTGATACTACCTTCAGAGATTGGCATGATATCATTAATGCCTTCTAAATAAGCATACCACTTTCGAACTGTGGGTTTCTGGGCAATGCCGGCTGGTGGTGCTGTCCCTTTACGGACCACATCTAGGAGACGAAAAGGGCCCCGAACAATCACGCTCTGTTCTCTCCTTATCTGCTCTGCTCGTTGCAATGCTCGCACCAGGGACAGTAAACCCTTCTCTAGGTCTGAATATCTGCTCTCAGTATCATTAAAGGAGTGAGAGCTAAATTCTAATGGTCTCTCCGGTCCTGCTGGTCCCTTTTGCCATAAGTTACAATGAGAACCATGTTCGCTGGACCCCCATTCTACATGGACAGGGTCAGTTGGATGTATGGGGCCAAGTTGTTGGAATAACCTTAGCTCTTTTATTAGCAATTCCAGTGCATTAGTATGTTGTTCAGTCCACTCCCAGGATTTACCTTTTTTGAGCAAACAATAAAGGGGGCGAGCAATGATGGAAAAGCCAGGGATGTGTTTACGCCAATAACTTAAAGTTCCCAGAACTTGCTGTAACTCCTTCGTGCTGGAAGGATTCTGTCCATGTTCTATTTTTTTCAGGGTATCCTGAGGGACAGAAGCAGCTCCCTTAATCCACCAGACCCCCAGGAATTTAACTTCCTGTGCAGGTCCCTGACATTTTGAGTCTGGAATTTCCAATCCCAAATCTGATAATGTTTTTCGGATGTTTTGCATCATGTCTTGTACACTTTCTTGGCTCTCTCCCCCCCTATTAAGATGTCGTCAATATATTGGTATACTGTACATCCCTGTGAAACAGGAATCTCTGATAGCGCTTTAGCTAAAGCATTATGAGCAATGGTGGGGGAATGTTTGTATCCTTGTGGAAGTCGGTTAAAGGTATATTGGACTCCTTTCCACGTGAATGCAAACTGCGCTTTGTCTTGCTCAAGGAGGGGAATCATAAAAAACATGTCTTTTACATCTAAGGCAGCCATCCAAGGATGGGCAGCTCCTTTTATCATTGTCACAATTTCCGCGATACTCGGAACCGCAGCGGTCAGGGGTGCAGCGTTGGCGTTTAACTTTCGGTAATCTACTGTGAAACGCCATTGCCCGGTTGGTTTCTTTACTGGCCACACCGGTGAATTATAAGGCGAGTGAGTCCTCTTAATGATGTTTCTTTTTTCTAAATCTGATACCACCCCGTCTGCTCCTGCAAGTGCAGCTGCAGGCAGTGGGTACTGTCGGACGTTGGTAATTTTAGAGGGAGGCAAAGGTATAGATGTTTCTAATAGGCCCAGTTTAACTGCGTCTAATCCTTTTTTGCGTCCTGCAAAACTCCACGCAGTTCCATCCGGGAATTTCCACATTCGCCCACGCAGCACGTCAAATCCTAGGAGGTTAGAATGTGAGGCACCCACTAACACTTCTGCCCTAGTCATTCGCTGCTCTCCCGGCAACCAGAGGTTAATTTTTGCAGTGGGGCATGTTTTTACCACACCATCAATTCCTGTGAAGTTGACTCTGCGTCGGGTGGGATTTATACCTAGAAGTTGTGCTGTTTCGTTAGTGATTGCAGACATTTGGGCTCCAGTATCAATAATAAAATTTACCAATATCTTCCGGGGTCCAACAGGAATGATAATAACGGGTTCGGAGTCTTTATGAGAGAGCCATTGAATTGCTAGTACCTGCCGGACAGGGTGGCTCACTGCCCTCCCCGGGGATAGGAGTTTTTTGGCTGGGACTCTGTCAAATCAATCAAGTTACGTTCCGGTGCAGAAGGCACAATTTTCTCACGACTTGGGGATTCTCTGGTTAGACTTTTCTCCCCAGCCACATTATTCTTTCTAGTTAGAGATTGGACTAGTGTACGGAGGTCTCCCGTAGGGACACCGTGCAAGAATTGTCGGGGCACCCCTAATTGTAGGGCTTTACGCCACAACTCATTCCGGTCCTTATCAGGCTTAAACCTTTCCTCCGATTTAGGGTTTTTAGTGTGAGTTCGGACTTGGCGAACCTTTCGGGGGTGTTCGGAGGATTTCTCACTAGTTAGGCTGGCCCAGCCCATTCGGCGCCCATATTGATCTATTTCCTGTACATATTCATTCCAGGTGGGCATGTAGTGACGACGGCCCCGCCTATGAGCACCCCGAGCCTCTCGTATACGATCTTGAGTACGAACAAGGAACGGTTTCAGGCAATCGGGAAGACCACGGATGAGAGGGGCTAATCGATCGGGGTCGATAGGGGCTGACATTGGGGATTTCCGAAATTCCTCTCTGTCATACATGGCTTGCAGACAAGCTGCTTTCCGTACAGCCGCAAACAGATCAGAGTAGCCTGTAGCTCTAATCTCTAACGGCTCCCCCCTCTCTCGCGGATCCATACCCCCTGCCCAATAGGCTGCTCGAGCAGTTAGGGAATAATTATGATCCCCAGGCATAGTGGTTAAAAACACTCCTGGTCCCCAAGAGTCTCCTGCTTCTTCCTCACTCAGCATAATTCTGTCCCCCCCTTCAGAAGAAACTCGCCACACGTACTCAACAGCTGACTCTTCTGGTCGCCTCGAATATTTCTCCCTTATTTTTGTTAACTCGGTTGGTGTCCGTGGAACGGTACGCACAGTGGTGTGAATTTCATCATCGTCATCAACCGCAGCTTCAGTTTTAACCAGAGGACGTAAAGGAAAAACTTGGGATTTCAAAGTAAAAGTCCTTTCCTCCTCATCTTCTTCGTCATCCTCACTATTAGACAAAAAATCTCCGGTCTGGGTTCCGGAATTTGGATAACACATTAACTTACGAATCTGTTGGACCTGGGTCGAGGGCTGCATTTTATCTAAGAGCCCAGTCACCCTTTCTAATAATAT
>NW_027436203.1:300000-414000 GCF_964199755.1 Larus michahellis | reverse complement strand
GTGGGAAAGGGTGGTTTTGAGGCTGAAGGCAGCAGGAAAGCCTGCAGCCCCCAGGTCTGTGGGGCTACGCAAGCTGTTCCCAAAGAGCTTTAGAACAAGGCATAATTTTTCCCTGCTGGCTCCTTGGGCGGGGGCTCATCTCCAGCCATATGGCCATTTTTGTGCCTGGCGCGGCGCCAAGTGGGAAAGGGTGGTTTTGAGGCTGAAGGCAGCAGGAAAGCCCGCAGCCCCCAGGTCTGTGGGGCTATGCAAGCGGTTCCCAAAGAGCTTTAGAACAAGGCATAGTTTTCCCTGCTTGCTCTTTTGGCCTGGGACACATATCCAGCCATAGGGCCATTTTTGTGGCTGGCGCGGCGCCAAGTGGGAAAGGGTGATTTTGAGGCTGAAGGCAGCAGGAAAGCCTGCAGCCCCCAGGTCTGTGGGGCTATGCAAGCGGTTCCCAAAGAGCTTTAGAACAAGGCATAGTTTACCCTACTGGCTCTTTGGGCGTGGGAACCATCTCCAGCCATAAGGCCATTTTTGTGCCTGACGCGGCGCCAAGTGGGAAAGGGTGGTTTTGAGGAAGAAGGCAGCAGGAAAGCCTCCAGCCCCCAGGTCTGTGGGTCTACGCAAGCGGTTCCCAAAGAGCTTTAGAACAAGGCATAGTTTTCCCTGCCAGCTCCTTGGGCGTGGGACCCCTCTCCAGCCATATGGCCATTTTTGTGCCTGGCGCGGCAACTAATGGGAAAGGGTGGTGTCGAGGCTGAAGGCAGCAGGAAAGCCTGCAGCCCCCAGGTCTGTGGGGCTATGCAAGCGGTTCCCAAAGAGCTTTAGAACAAGGCATAGTTTTCCCTGCTTGCTCTTTGGGCCTGGGACCCATATCCAGCCATATGGCCATTTTTGTGCCTGGCGCGGCGCCAAGTGGGAAATGGTGGTGTCGAGGCTGAAGGTAGCAGGAAAGCCCCCTGCCCCCAGGTCTGTAGGGCTACGCAAGTGGTTCACGCAGAGCTTTAGAACAAGGCATAGTTTTCCCTGCTGGCTCTTTGCACATGGGACCCATCTCCAGCCATATGGCCATTTTTGTGCCTGGCGCGGCGCCAAGTGGGAAAGGGTGGTTTTGAGGCTGAAGGCAGCAGGAAAGCCTGCAGCCCCCAGGTCTGTGGGGCTACGCAAGCTGTTCCCAAAGAGCTTTAGAACAAGGCATAATTTTTCCCTGCTGGCTCCTTGGGCGGGGGCTCATCTCCAGCCATATGGCCATTTTTGTGCCTGGCGCGGCGCCAAGTGGGAAAGGGTGGTTTTGAGGCTGAAGGCAGCAGGAAAGCCCGCAGCCCCCAGGTCTGTGGGGCTATGCAAGCGTTTCCCAAAGAGCTTTAGAACAAGGCATAGTTTTCCCTGCTTGCTCTTTTGGCCTGGGACACATATCCAGCCATAGGGCCATTTTTGTGGCTGGCACGGCGCCAAGTGGGAAAGGGTGATTTTGAGGCTGAAGGCAGCAGGAAAGCCTGCAGCCCCCAGGTCTGTGGGGCTATGCAAGCGGTTCCCAAAGAGCTTTAGAACAAGGCATAGTTTACCCTGCTGGCTCTTTGGGCGTGGGAACCATCTCCAGCCATAAGGCCATTTTTGTGCCTGACGCGGCGCCAAGTGGGAAAGGGTGGTTTTGAGGAAGAAGGCAGCAGGAAAGCCTCCAGCCCCCAGGTCTGTGGGTCTACGCAAGCGGTTCCCAAAGAGCTTTAGAACAAGGCATAGTTTTCCCTGCCAGCTCCTTGGGCGTGGGACCCCTCTCCAGCCATATGGCCATTTTTGTGCCTGGCGCGGCAACTAATGGGAAAGGGTGGTGTCGAGGCTGAAGGCAGCAGGAAAGCCCACAGCCCCCAGGTCTGTGGGGCTATGCAAGCGGTTCCCAAAGAGCTTTAGAACAAGGCATAGTTTTCCCTGCTGGCTCTTTGCACATGGGACCCATCTCCAGCCATATGGCCATTTTTGTGCCTGGCGCGGCGCCAAGTGGGAAAGGGTGGTTTTCTGAGGCTGAAGGCAGCAGGAAAGCCCGCAGCCCCCAGGTCTGTGGGGCTACGTATGCGGTTCCCAAAGAGCTTTAGAACAAGGCATAGTTTTCCCTGCTGGCTCCTTGGGCGTGGAACCATCTCCAGCCGTATGGCCATTTTTGTGCCTGGCGCGGCGCCAAGTGGGAAAGGGTGGTTTTCTGAGGCTGAAGGCAGCAGGAAAGCCCGCAGCCCCCAGGTCTGTGGGGCTACGGAAGCGGTTCCCAAAGAGCTTTAGAACAAGGCATAGTTTTCCCTGCTGGCTCCTTGGGCGGGGGACCCATCTCCAGCCGTATGGCCATTTTTGTGCCTGGCGCGGCTCCATGTGGGAAAGGGTGGTTTTGAGGCTGAAGGCAGCAGGAAAGCCCGCAGCCCCCAGGTCTGTGGGGCTACGTAAGCGGTTCCCAAAGAGCTTTAGAACAAGGCATAGTTTTCCCTGCTGGCTCTTTGGGCGTGGGACCCATCTCCAGCCATATGGCCATTTTTGTGCCTGGCGCGGCGCCAAGTGGGAAAGGGTGGTTTTGAGGCTGAAGGCAGCAGGAAAGCCCGCAGCCCCCAGGTCTGTGGGGCTACGCAAGCGCTTCCCAAAGAGCTTTAGAACAAGGCATAGTTTTCCCTGCTGGCTCCTTGGGCGGGGGACTCATCTCCAGCCGTATGGCCATTTTTGTGCCTGCAACGGCTCCAAGTGGGAAAGGGTGGTGTCGAGGCTGAAGGCAGCAGGAAAGCCCGCAGCCCCCAGGTCTGTGGGGCTACGCAAGTGGTTCCCAAAGAGCTTTTGAACAAGGCATAGTTTTCCCTGCTGGCTCTTTGGGCGTGGGAACCATCTCCAGCCGTATGGCCATTTTTGTGCCTGGCGCGGTGCCAAGTGGGAAAGGGTGGTTTTGAGGCTTAAGGCAGCAGGAAAGCCTGCAGCCCCCAGGTCTGTGGGGCTACGTAAGCGGTTCCCAAAGAGCTTTAGAACAAGGCATAATTTTCCCTGCTGGCTCTTTGGGCGTGGGACCCATTTCCAGCCGTATGGCCTTTTTTGTGCCTGGCGCAGCGCCAAGAGGGAAAGGGTGGTTTTGAGGCTGAAGGCAGCAGGAAAGCCCGCAGCCCCCAGGTCTGTGGGGCTATGCAAGCGGTTCCCAAAGAGCTTTAGAACAAGGCATAATTTTTCCCTGCTGGCTCTTTGGGCGGGGGACCCATCTCCAGCCGTATGGCCATTTTTGTGCCTGGCGCGGCGCCAAGTGGGAAAGGGTGGTGTCGAGGCTGAAGGCAGCAGGAAAGCCTGCAGCCCCCAGGTCTGTGGGGCTACGCAAGCTGTTCCCAAAGAGCTTTAGAACAAGGCATAATTTTTCCCTGCTGGCTCCTTGGGCGGGGGCTCATCTCCAGCCATATGGCCATTTTTGTGCCTGGCGCGGCGCCAAGTGGGAAAGGGTGGTTTTGAGGCTGAAGGCAGCAGGAAAGCCCGCAGCCCCCAGGTCTGTGGGGCTATGCAAGCGGTTCCCAAAGAGCTTTAGAACAAGGCATAGTTTTCCCTGCTTGCTCTTTGGGCCTGGGACCCACATCCAGCCATATGGCCATTTTTGTGCCTGGCGCGGCGCCAAGTGGGAAATGGTGGTGTCGAGGCTGAAGGTAGCAGGAAAGCCCCCTGCCCCCAGGTCTGTAGGGCTACGCAAGTGGTTCCCGCAGAGCTTTACAACAAGGCATAGTTTTCCCTGCTGGCTCTTTGCACATGGGACCCATCTCCAGCCATATGGCCATTTTTGTGGCTGGCGCGGCGCCAAGTGGGAAAGGGTGGTTTTGAGGCTGAAGGCAGCAGGAAAGCCCGCAGCCCCCAGGTCTGTGGGGCTACGTATGCGGTTCACAAAGAGCTTTACAACAAGGCATAGTTTTCCCTGCTGGCTCCTTGGGCGGGGGACCCATCTCCAGCCGTATGGCCATTTTTGTGCATGGCGCGGCTCCATGTGGGAAAGGGTGGTTTTGAGGCTGAAGGCAGCATGAAAGCCTGCAGCCCCCAGGTCTGTGGGGCTATGCAAGCGGTTCCCAAAGAGCTTTAGAACAAGGCATAATTTTTCCGTGCTGGCTCTTTGGGAGTGCGACCCATCTCCAGCAATATGGCCATTTTTGTGCCTGGCGCGACGCCAAGTTGGTAAGGGTGGTGTCGAGGCTGAAGGCAGCAGGAAAGCCCGCAGCCCCCAGGTCTGTGGGGCTACGCAAGCGGTTCCCAAAGAGCTTTAGAACAAGGCATAGTTTTCCCTGCTGGCTCCTTGTGCGGGGGCTCATCTCCAGCCATATGGCCATTTTTGTGCCTGGCGCGGCGCCAAGTGGGAAAGGGTGGTTTTGAGGCTGAAGGCAGCAGGAAAGCCTGCAGCCCCCACGTCTGTGGGGCTACGCAAGCGGTTCCCAAAGAGCTTTAGAACAAGGCATCATTTTCCCTGCTTGCTCTTTTGGCCTGGGACACATATCCAGCCATAGGGCCATTTTTGTGCGTGGCGCGGCGCCAAGTGGGAAAGGGTGGTTTTGAGGCTGAAGGCAGCAGGAAAGCCTGCAGCCCCCAGGTCTGTGGGGCTACGGAAGCGGTTCCCAAAGAGCTTTAGAACAAGGCATAATTTTTCCCTGCTGGCTCTTTTGGCGGGGGACCCATCTCCAGCCGTACGGCCATTTTTGTGCCTGGCGCGGCGCCAAGTGGGAAAGGGTGGTGTCGAGGCTGAAGGCAGCAGGAAAGCCTGCAGCCCCCAGGTCTGTGGGGCTACGCAAGCGGTTCCCAAAGAGCTTTAGAACAAGGCATAGTTTTCCCTGCTGGCTCCTTGGGCGGGGGCTCATCTCCAGCCATATGGCCATTTTTGTGCGTGGCGCGACGCCAAGTGGGAAAGGGTGGTTTTGAGGCTGAAGGCAGCAGGAAAGCCCGCAGCCCCCAGGTCTGTGGGGCTATGCAAGCGGTTCCCAAAGAGCATTAGAACAAGGCATAATTTTCCCTGCTTGCTCTTTTGGCCTGGGACACTTTTCCAGCCATATGGCCATTTTTGTGCCTGCAACGGCGCCAAGTGGGAAAGGGTGGTTTTGAGGCTGAAGGCAGCAGGAAAGCCTGCAGCCCCCAGGTCTGTGGGGCTGCGCAAGCGGTTCCCAAAGAGCTTTAGAACAAGGCATAGTTTTCCCTGCCAGCTCCTTGGGCGTGGGTCCCATCTCCAGCCGTATGGCCATTTTTGTGCCTGGCGCGGCACCTAATGGGAAAGGGTGGTTTTGAGGCTGAAGGCAGCAGGAAAGCCTGCAGCCCCCAGGTCTGTGGGGCTACGCAAGCTGTTCCCAAAGAGCTTTAGAACAAGGCATAGTTTTCCCTGTAGGCTCCTTGGGCGGGGGCTCATCTCCAGCCATATGGCCATTTTTGTGCCTGGCGCGGCGCCAAGTGGGAAAGGGTGGTTTTGAGGCTGAAGGCAGCAGGAAAGCCTGCAGCCCCCAGGTCTGTGGGGCTACGCAAGCGGTTCCCAAAGAGCTTTAGAACAAGGCATAGTTTTCCCTGCTTGCTCTTTTGGCCTGGGACACATATCCAGCCATAGGGCCATTTTTGTGGCTGGCGCGGCGCCAAGTGGGAAAGGGTGATTTTGAGGCTGAAGGCAGCAGGAAAGCCTGCAGCCCCCAGGTCTGTGGGGCTACGCAAGCGGTTCCCAAAGAGCTTTAGAACAAGGCATAATTTTTCCCTGCTGGCTCTTTTGGCGGGGGACCCATCTCCAGCCGTACGGCCATTTTTGTGCCTGGCGCGGCGCCAAGTGGGAAAGGGTGGTGTCGAGGCTGAAGGCAGCAGGAAAGCCTGCAGCCCCCAGGTCTGTGGGGCTACGCAAGCGGTTCCCAAAGAGCTTTAGAACAAGGCATAGTTTTCCCTGCTGGCTCCTTGGGCGGGGGCTCATCTCCAGCCATATGGCCATTTTTGTGCGTGGCGCGGCGCCAAGTGGGAAAGGGTGGTTTTGAGGCTGAAGGCAGCAGGAAAGCCCGCAGCCCCCAGGTCTGTGGGGCTACGCAAGAGGTTCCCAAAGAGCTTTAGAACAAGGCATAATTTTCCCTGCTTGCTCTTTTGGCCTGGGACACTTTTCCAGCCATATGGCCATTTTTGTGCCTGGCACGGCGCCAAGTGGGAAAGGGTGGTTTTGAGGCTGAAGGCAGCAGGAAAGCCTGCAGCCCCCAGGTCTGTGGGGCTGCGCAAGCGGTTCCCAAAGAGCTTTAGAACAAGGCATAGTTTTCCCTGCCAGCTCCTTGGGCGTGGGACACATCTCCAGCCATATGGCCATTTTTGTGCCTGGCGCGGCAACTAATGGGAAAGGGTGGTGTCGAGGCTGAAGGCAGCAGGAAAGCCCCCTGCCCCCAGGTCTGTAGGTCTACGCAAGTGGTTCACGCAGAGCTTTAGAACAAGGCATAGTTTTCCCTGCTGGCTCTTTGCACATGGGACCCATCTCCAGCCATATGGCCATTTTTGTGCGTGGCGCGGCGCCAAGTGGGAAAGGGTGGTTTTGAGGCTGAAGGCAGCAGGAAAGCCCGCAGCCCCCAGGTCTCAGGGGCTATGCAAGCTGTTCCCAAAGAGCTTTAGAACAAGGCATAGTTTTCCCTGCTGGCTCTTTGGGCGTGGGAACCATCTCCAGCCGTATGGCCATTTTTGTGCCTGGCGCGGTGCCAAGTGGGAAAGGGTGGTTTTGAGGCTGAAGGCAGCAGGAAAGCCTGCAGCCCCCAGGTCTGTGGGGCTACGTAAGCGGTTCCCAAAGAGCTTTAGAACAAGGCATAATTTTCCCTGCTGGCTCTTTGGGCGTGGGACCCATTTCCAGCCGTATGGCCTTTTTTGTGCCTGGCGCAGCGCCAAGAGGGAAAGGGTGGTTTTGAGGCTGAAGGCAGCAGGAAAGCCCGCAGCCCCCAGGTCTGTGGGGCTATGCAAGCGGTTCCCAAAGAGCTTTAGAACAAGGCATAATTTTTCCCTGCTGGCTCTTTGGGCGGGGGACCCATCTCCAGCCGTATGGCCATTTTTGTGCCTGGCGCGGCGCCAAGTGGGAAAGGGTGGTGTCGAGGCTGAAGGCAGCAGGAAAGCCTGCAGCCCCCAGGTCTGTGGGGCTACACAAGCTGTTCCCAAAGAGCTTTAGAACAAGGCATAATTTTTCCCTGCTGGCTCCTTGGGCGGGGGCTCATCTCCAGCCATATGGCCATTTTTGTGCGTGGCGCGGCGCCAAGTGGGAAAGGGTGGTTTTGAGGCTGAAGGCAGCAGGAAAGCCCGCAGCCCCCAGGTCTGTGGGGCTATGCAAGCGGTTCCCAAAGAGCTTTAGAACAAGGCATAGTTTTCCCTGCTTGCTCTTTTGGCCTGGGACACATATCCAGCCATAGGGCCATTTTTGTGGCTGGCGCGGCGCCAAGTGGGAAAGGGTGATTTTGAGGCTGAAGGCAGCAGGAAAGCCTGCAGCCCCCAGGTCTGTGGGTCTACGCAAGCGGTTCCCAAAGAGCTTTAGAACAAGGCATAGTTTTCCCTGCTGGCTCTTTGGGCGTGGGAACCATCTCCAGCCATAAGGCCATTTTTGTGCCTGGCGCGGCGCCAAGTGGGAAAGGGTGGTTTTGAGGAAGAAGGCAGCAGGAAAGCCCGCAGCCCCCAGGTCTGTGGGGCTACGCAAGCGGTTCCCAAAGAGCTTTAGAACAAGGCATAGTTTTCCCTGCCAGCTCCTTGGGCGTGGGACCCATCTCCAGCCGTATGGCCATTTTTGTGCCTGGCGCGGCAACTAATGGGAAAGGGTGGTGTCGAGGCTGAAGGCAGCAGGAAAGCCTGCAGCCCCCAGGTCTGTGGGGCTATGCAAGCGGTTCCCAAAGAGCTTTAGAACAAGGCATAGTTTTCCCTGCTTGCTCTTTGGGCCTGGGACCCATATCCAGCCATATGGCCATTTTTGTGCCTGGCGCGGCGCCAAGTGGGAAATGGTGGTGTCGAGGCTGAAGGTAGCAGGAAAGCCCCCTGCCCCCAGGTCTGTAGGGCTACGCAAGTGGTTCACGCAGAGCTTTAGAACAAGGCATAGTTTTCCCTGCTGGCTCTTTGGACATGGGACCCATATCCAGCCATATGGCCATTTTTGTGGCTGACGCGGCGCCAAGTGGGAAAGGGTGGTTTTGAGGCTGAAGGCAGCAGGAAAGCCCGCAGCCCCCAGGTCTGTGGGGCTACGTATGCGGTTCCCAAAGAGCTTTAGAACAAGGCATATTTTTCCGTGCTGGCTCTTTGGGCGTGGGACCCATATCCAGCCATATGGCCATTTTTGTGCCTGGCGCGGCGCCAAGTGGGAAAGGGTGATTTTGAGGCTGAAGGCAGCAGGAAAGCCCGCAGCCCGCAGGTCTGTGGGGCTACGCAAGCGGTTCCCAAAGAGCTTTAGAACAAGGCATAGTTTTCCCTGCTGGCTCTTTGGGCGGGGGCTCATCTCCAGCCGTATGGCCATTTTTGTACCTGCAACGGCTCCAAGAGGGAAAGGGTTGTGTTGAGGCTGAAGGCAGCAGGAAAGCCTGCAGCCCCCAGGTCTGTGGGGCTACGCAAGAGGTTCCCAAAGAGCTTTAGAACAAGGCATATTTTTCCCTGCTGGCTCTTTGGGCCTGGGACCCATCTCCAGCCATATGGCCATTTTTGTGCCTGGCGCGGCGCCAAGTGGGAAAGGGTGGTGTTGAGGCTGAAGGCAGCAGGAAAGCCTGCAGCCCCCAGGTCTGTGGGGCTACGTATGCGGTTCCCAAAGAGCTTTAGAACAAGGCATAGTTTTCCCTGCAGGCTCTTTGGGCGGGGGCGCATCTCCAGCCATATGGCCATTTTTGTGCCTGGCGCGGCGCCAGGTGGGAAAGGGTGGTTTTGAGGCTGAAGGCAGCAGGAAAGCCCGCAGCCCCCAGGTCTGAGGGGCTACGCAAGCGGTTCCCAAAGAGCTTTAGAACAAGGCATAGTTTTCCCTGCTGGCTCCTTGGGCGGGGGCTCATCTCCAGCCATATGGCCATTTTTGTGCCTGGCGCGGCGCCAAGTGGGAAAGGGTGGTTTTGAGGCTGAAGGCAGCAGGAAAGCCTGCAGCCCCCACGTCTGTGGGGCTACGCAAGCGGTTCCCAAAGAGCTTTAGAACAAGGCATAGTTTTCCCTGCTTGCTCTTTTGGCCTGGGACACATATCCAGCCATAGGGCCATTTTTGTGGCTGGCGCGGCGCCAAGTGGGAAAGGGTGGTTTTGAGGCTGAAGGCAGCAGGAAAGCCTGCAGCCCCCACGTCTGTGGGGCTACGCAAGCGGTTCCCAAAGAGCATTAGAACAAGGCATAATTTTCCCTGCTTGCTCTTTTGGCCTGGGACACTTTTCCACCCATATGGCCATTTTTGTGCGTGGCGCGGCGCCAAGTGGGAAAGGGTGGTTTTGAGGCTGAAGGCAGCAGGAAAGCCTGCAGCCCCCAGGTCTGTGGGGCTGCGCAAGCGGTTCCCAAAGAGCTTTAGAACAAGGCATAGTTTTCCCTGCCAGCTCCTTGGGCGTGGGACCCATCTCCAGCCGTATGGCCATTTTTGTGCCTGGCGCGGCACCTAATGGGAAAGGGTGGTTTTGAGGCTGAAGGCAGCAGGAAAGCCTGCAGCCCCCAGGTCTGTGGGGCTACGCAAGCTGTTCCCAAAGAGCTTTAGAACAAGGCATAGTTTTCCCTGCAGGCTCTTTGGGCGGGGGCTCATCTCCAGCCATATGGCCATTTTTGTGCCTGGCGCGGCGCCAAGTGGGAAAGGGTGGTTTTGAGGCTGAAGGCAGCAGGAAAGCCCGCAGGCCCCAGGTCTCAGGGGCTATGCAAGCGGTTCCCAAAGAGCTTTAGAACAAGGCATAGTTTTCCCTGCTGGCTCTTTGGGCGGGGGCTCATCTCCAGCCGTATGGCCATTTTTGTGCCTGGCGCGGCGCCAAGTGGGAAAGGGTGGTTTTGAGGCTGAAGGCAGCAGGAAAGCCCGCAGCCCCCAGGTCTGAGGGGCTATGCAAGCGGTTCCCAAAGAGCTTTAGAACAAGGCATAGTGTTCCCTGCTGGCTCTTTGGGCGTGGGAACCATCTCCAGCCGTATGGCCATTTTTGTGCCTGCAACGGCTCCAAGAGGGAAAGGGTTGTGTCGAGGCTGAAGGCAGCAGGAAAGCCTGCAGCCCCCAGGTCTGTGGGGCTACACAAGAGGTTCCCAAAGAGCTTTAGAACAAGGCATAGTTTTCCCTGCTGGCTCTTTGGGCGTGGGAACCATCTCCAGCCGTATGGCCATTTTTGTGCCTGGCGCGGTGCCAAGTGGGAAAGGGTGGTTTTGAGGCTGAAGGCAGCAGGAAAGCCTGCAGCCCCCAGGTCTGTGGGGCTACGTAAGCAGTTCCCAAAGAGCTTTAGAACAAGGCATAATTTTCCCTGCTGGCTCTTTGGGCGTGGGACGCATTTCCAGCCGTATGGCCTTTTTTGTGCCTGGCGCAGCGCCAAGTGGGAAAGGGTGGTGTCGAGGCTGAAGGCAGCAGGAAAGCCTGCAGCCCCCAGGTCTGTGGGGCTACGCAAGCTGTTCCCAAAGAGCTTTAGAACAAGGCATAATTTTTCCCTGCTGGCTCCTTGGCGGGGGCTCATCTCCAGCCATATGGCCATTTTTGTGCCTGGCGCGGCGCCAAGTGGGAAAGGGTGGTTTTGAGGCTGAAGGCAGCAGGAAAGCCCGCAGCCCCCAGGTCTGTGGGGCTATGCAAGCGGTTCCCAAAGAGCTTTAGAACAAGGCATAGTTTTCCCTGCTTGCTCTTTTGGCCTGGGACACATATCCAGCCATAGGGCCATTTTTGTGGCTGGCGCGGCGCCAAGTGGGAAAGGGTGATTTTAAGGCTGAAGGCAGCAGGAAAGCCTGCAGCCCCCAGGTCTGTGGGGCTACGCAAGCGGGTCCCAAAGAGCTTTAGAACAAGGCATAGTTTTCCCTGCTGGCTCTTTGGGCGTGGGAACCATCTCCAGCCATAAGGCCATTTTTGTGCCTGGTGCGGCGCCAAGTGGGAAAGGGTGGTTTTGAGGAAGAAGGCAGCAGGAAAGCCTGCAGCCCCCAGGTCTGTGGGGCTACGCAAGCGGTTCCCAAAGAGCTTTAGAACAAGGCATAGTTTTCCCTGCCAGCTCCTTGGGCGTGGGACCCATCTCCAGCCATATGGCCATTTTTGTGCCTGGCGCGGCAACTAATGGGAAAGGGAGGTGTCGAGGCTGAAGGCAGCAGGAAAGCCTGCAGCCCCCAGGTCTGTGGGGCTATGCAAGCGGTTCCCAAAGAGCTTTAGAACAAGGCATAGTTTTCCCTGCTTGCTCTTTGGGCCTGGGACCCACATCCAGCCATATGGCCATTTTTGTGCCTGGCGCGGCGCCAAGTGGGAAATGGTGGTGTCGAGGCTGAAGGTAGCAGGAAAGCCCCCTGCCCCCAGGTCTGTAGGTCTACGCAAGTGGTTCACGCAGAGCTTTAGAACAAGGCATAGTTTTCCCTGCTGGCTCTTTGCACATGGGACCCATCTCCAGCCATATGGCCATTTTTGTGCGTGGCGCGGCGCCAAGTGGGAAAGGGTGGTTTTGAGGCTGAAGGCAGCAGGAAAGCCCGCAGCCCCCAGGTCTCAGGGGCTATGCAAGCTGTTCCCAAAGAGCTTTAGAACAAGGCATAGTTTTCCCTGCAGGCTCTTTGGGCGGGGGCTCATCTCCAGCCATATGGCCATTTTTGTGGCTGGCGCGGCGCCAAGTGGGAAAGGGTGGTTTTGAGGCTGAAGGCAGCAGGAAAGCCCGCAGCCCCCAGGTCTGAGGGGCTATGCAAGCGGTTCCCAAAGAGCTTTAGAACAAGGCATAATTTTCCCTGCTGGCTCTTTGGGCGTGGGAACCATCTCCAGCCGTATGGCCATTTTTGTGCCTGCAACGGCTCCAAGAGGGAAAGGGTTGTGTCGAGGCTGAAGGCAGCAGGAAAGCCTGCAGCGCCCAGATCTGTGGGGCTACGCAAGAGGTTCCCAAAGAGCTTTAGAACAAGGCATAGTTTTCCCTGCTGGCTCTTTGGGCGTGGGAACCATCTCCAGCCGTATGGCCATTTTTGTGCCTGGCGCGGTGCCAAGTGGGAAAGGGTGGTTTTGAGGCTGAAGGCAGCAGGAAAGCCTGCAGTCCCCAGGTCTGTGGGGTTACGTAAGCGGTTCCCAAAGAGCTTTAGAACAAGGCATAATTTTCCCTGCTGGCTCTTTGGGCGTGGGACCCATTTCCAGCCGTATGGCCTTTTTTGTGCCTGGCGCAGCGCCAAGAGGGAAAGGGTGGTTTTGAGGCTGAAGGCAGCAGGAAAGCCCGCAGCCCCCAGGTCTGTGGGGCTATGCAAGCGGTTCCCAAAGAGCTTTAGAACAAGGCATAATTTTTCCCTGCTGGCTCTTTGGGCGGGGGACCCATCTCCAGCCGTATGGCCATTTTTGTGCCTGGCGCGGCGCCAAGTGGGAAAGGGTGGTGTCGAGGCTGAAGGCAGCAGGAAAGCCTGCAGCCCCCAGGTCTGTGGGGCTACGCAAGCTGTTCCCAAAGAGCTTTAGAACAAGGCATAATTTTTCCCTGCTGGCTCCTTGGGCGGGGGCTCATCTCCAGCCATATGGCCATTTTTGTGCGTGGCGCGGCGCCAAGTGGGAAAGGGTGGTTTTGAGGCTGAAGGCAGCAGGAAAGCCCGCAGCCCCCAGGTCTGTGGGGCTATGCAAGCGTTTCCCAAAGAGCTTTAGAACAAGGCATAGTTTTCCCTGCTTGCTCTTTTGGCCTGGGACACATATCCAGCCATAGGGCCATTTTTGTGGCTGGCGCGGCGCCAAGTGGGAAAGGGTGATTTTGAGGCTGAAGGCAGCAGGAAAGCCTGCAGCCCCCAGGTCTGTGGGTCTACGCAAGCGGTTCCCAAAGAGCTTTAGAACAAGGCATAGTTTTCCCTGCTGGCTCTTTGGGCGTGGGAACCATCTCCAGCCATAAGGCCATTTTTGTGCCTGGCGCGGCGCCAAGTGGGAAAGGGTGGTTTTGAGGAAGAAGGCAGCAGGAAAGCCCGCAGCCCCCAGGTCTGTGGGTCTACGCAAGCGGTTCCCAAAGAGCTTTAGAACAAGGCATAGTTTTCCCTGCCAGCTCCTTGGGCGTGGGACCCATCTCCAGCCATATGGCCATTTTTGTGCCTGGCGCGGCAACTAATGGGAAAGGGTGGTGTCGAGGCTGAAGGCAGCAGGAAAGCCTGCAGCCCCCAGGTCTGTGGGGCTATGCAAGCGGTTCCCAAAGAGCTTTAGAACAAGGCATAGTTTTCCCTGCTTGCTCTTTGGGCCTGGGACCCATATCCAGCCATATGGCCATTTTTGTGCCTGGCGCGGCGCCAAGTGGGAAATGGTGGTGTCGAGGCTGAAGGTAGCAGGAAAGCCCCCTGCCCCCAGGTCTGTAGGGCTACGCAAGTGGTTCACGCAGAGCTTTAGAACAAGGCATAGTTTTCCCTGCTGGCTCTTTGGACATGGGACCCATCTCCAGCCATATGGCCATTTTTGTGGCTGACGCGGCGCCAAGTGGGAAAGGGTGGTTTTGAGGCTGAAGGCAGCAGTAAAGCCCGCAGCCCCCAGGTCTGTGGGGCTACGTATGCGGTTCCCAAAGAGCTTTAGAACAAGGCATATTTTTCCGTGCTGGCTCTTTGGGCGTGGGACCCATCTCCAGCCGTATGGCCATTTTTGTGCCTGGCGCGGCGCCAAGTGGGAAAGGGTGATTTTGAGGCTGAAGGCAGCAGGAAAGCCCGCAGCCCGCAGGTCTGTGGGGCTACGCAAGCGGTTCCCAAAGAGCTTTAGAACAAGGCATAGTTTTCCCTGCTGGGTCTTTGGGCGGGGGACTCATCTCCAGCCGTATGGCCATTTTTGTACCTGCAACGGCTCCAAGAGGGAAAGGGTTGTGTTGAGGCTGAAGGCAGCAGGAAAGCCTGCAGCCCCCAGGTCTGTGGGGCTACGCAAGAGGTTCCCAAAGAGCTTTAGAACAAGGCATATTTTTCCCTGCTGGCTCTTTGGACATGGGACCCATCTCCAGCCATATGGCCATTTTTGTGGCTGGCGCGGCGCCAAGTGGGAAAGGGTGGTTTTGAGGCTGAAGGCAGCAGGAAAGCCCGCAGCCCCCAGGTCTGTGGGTCTACGCAAGCGGTTCCCAAAGAGCTTTAGAACAAGGCATAGTTTTCCCTGCAGGCTCTTTGGGCGGGGGCGCATCTCCAGCCATATGGCCATTTTTGTGCCTGGCGCGGCGCCAGGTGGGAAAGGGTGGTTTTGAGGCTGAAGGCAGCAGGAAAGCCCGCAGCCCCCAGGTCTGTGGGGCTACGCAAGCGGTTCCCAAAGAGCTTTAGAACAAGGCATAGTTTTCCCTGCTTGCTCTTTTGGCCTGGGACACATATCCAGCCATAGGGCCATTTTTGTGCCTGGCGCGGCGCCAAGTGGGAAAGGGTGGTTTTGAGGCTGAAGGCAGCAGGAAAGCCTGCAGCCCCCAGGTCTGTGGGGCTACGCAAGCGGTTCCCAAAGAGCTTTAGAACAAGGCATAGTTTTCCCTGCTTGCTCTTTTGGCCTGGGACACATATCCAGCCATAGGGCCATTTTTGTGTGTGGCGCGGCGCCAAGTGGGAAAGGGTGGTTTTGAGGCTGAAGGCAGCAGGAAAGCCCCCTGCCCCCAGGTCTGTGGGGCTACGGAAGCGGTTCCCAAAGAGCTTTAGAACAAGGCATAATTTTTCCCTGCTGGCTCTTTTGGTGGGGGACCCATCTCCAGCCGTACGGCCATTTTTGTGCCTGGCGCGGCGCCAAGTGGGAAAGGGTGGTGTCGAGGCTGAAGGCAGCAGGAAAGCCTGCAGCCCCCAGGTCTGTGGGGCTATGCAAGCGGTTCCCAAAGAGCTTTAGAACAAGGCATAATTTTCCCTGCTGGCTCCTTGGGCGGGGGCTCATCTCCAGCCATATGGCCATTTTTGTGCGTGGCGCGGCGCCAAGTGGGAAAGGGTGGTTTTGAGGCTGAAGGCAGCAGGAAAGCCTGCAGCCCCCAGGTCTGTGGGGCTACGCAAGCGGTTCCCAAAGAGCTTTAGAACAAGGCATAGTTTTCCCTGCTTGCTCTTTTGGCCTGGGACACTTTTCCAGCCATAGGGCCATTTTTGTGCCTGGCGCGGCGCCAAGTGGGAAAGGGTGGTTTTGAGGCTGAAGGCAGCAGGAAAGCCTGCAGCCCCCAGGTCTGTGGGGCTGCGCAAGCGGTTCCCAAAGAGCTTTAGAACAAGGCATAGTTTTCCCTGCCAGCTCCTTGGGCGTGGGACCCATCTCCAGCCGTATGGCCATTTTTGTGCCTGGCGCGGCACCTAATGGGAAAGGGTGGTTTTGAGGCTGAAGGCAGCAGGAAAGCCTGCAGCCCCCAGGTCTGTGGGGCTACGCAAGCTGTTCCCAAAGAGCTTTAGAACAAGGCATAGTTTTCCCTGCTGGCTCTTTGGGCGGGGGCTCATCTCCAGCCATATGGCCATTTTTGTGCCTGGCGCGGCGCCAAGTGGGAAATGGTGGTTTTGAGGCTGAAGGCAGCAGGAAAGCCCGCAGCCCCCAGGTCTGTGGGGCTATGCAAGCGGTTCCCAAAGAGCTTTAGAACAAGGCATAGTTTTCCCTGCAGGCTCTTTGGGCGGGGGCTCATCTCCAGCCATATGGCCATTTTTGTGCGTGGCGCGGCGCCAAGTGGGAAAGGGTGGTTTTGAGGCTGAAGGCAGCAGGAAAGCCCGCAGCCCCCAGGTCTGAGGGGCTATGCAAGCGGTTCCCAAAGAGCTTTAGAACAAGGCATAGTGTTCCCTGCTGGCTCTTTGGGCGTGGGAACCATCTCCAGCCGTATGGCCATTTTTGTGCCTGCAACGGCTCCAAGAGGGAAAGGGTTGTGTCGAGGCTGAAGGCAGCAGGAAAGCCTGCAGCGCCCAGATCTGTGGGGCTACGCAAGAGGTTCCCAAAGAGCTTTAGAACAAGGCATAGTTTTCCCTGCTGGCTCTTTGGGCGTGGGAACCATCTCCAGCCATATGGCCATTTTTGTGCCTGGCGCGGTGCCAAGTGGGAAAGGGTGGTTTTGAGGCTGAAGGCAGCAGGAAAGCCTGCAGCCCCCAGGTCTGTGGGGCTACGCAAGCTGTTCCCAAAGAGCTTTAGAACAAGGCATAATTTTTCCCTGCTGGCTCCTTGGGCGGGGGCTCATCTCCAGCCATATGGCCATTTTTGTGCGTGGCGCGGTGCCAAGTGGGAAAGGGTGGTTTTGAGGCTGAAGGCAGCAGGAAAGCCCGCAGCCCCCAGGTCTGTGGGGCTATGCAAGCGGTTCCCAAAGAGCTTTAGAACAAGGCATAGTTTTCCCTGCTTGCTCTTTTGGCCTGGGACACATATCCAGCCATAGGGCCATTTTTGTGGCTGGCGCGGCGCCAAGTGGGAAAGGGTGATTTTGAGGCTGAAGGCAGCAGGAAAGCCTGCAGCCCCCAGGTCTGTGGGTCTACGCAAGCGGTTCCCAAAGAGCTTTAGAACAAGGCATAGTTTTCCCTGCTGGCTCTTTGGGCGTGGGAACCATCTCCAGCCATAAGGCCATTTTTGTGCCTGGCGCGGCGCCAAGTGGGAAAGGGTGGTTTTGAGGAAGAAGGCAGCAGGAAAGCCCGCAGCCCCCAGGTCTGTGGGGCTACGCAAGCGGTTCCCAAAGAGCTTTAGAACAAGGCATAGTTTTCCCTGCCAGCTCCTTGGGCGTGGGACCCATCTCCAGCCGTATGGCCATTTTTGTGCCTGGCGCGGCAACTAATGGGAAAGGGTGGTGTCGAGGCTGAAGGCAGCAGGAAAGCCTGCAGCCCCCAGGTCTCAGGGGCTATGCAAGCGGTTCCCAAAGAGCTTTAGAACAAGGCATAGTTTTCCCTGCTTGCTCTTTGGGCCTGGGACCCATATCCAGCCATATGGCCATTTTTGTGCCTGGCGCGGCGCCAAGTGGGAAAGGGTGGTGTCGAGGCTGAAGGTAGCAGGAAAGCCCCCTGCCCCCAGGTCTGTAGGGCTACGCAAGTGGTTCACGCAGAGCTTTAGAACAAGGCATAGTTTTCCCTGCTGGCTCTTTGGACATGGGACCCATCTCCAGCCATATGGCCATTTTTGTGGCTGACGCGGCGCCAAGTGGGAAAGGGTGGTTTTGAGGCTGAAGGCAGCAGGAAAGCCCGCAGCCCCCAGGTCTGTGGGGCTACGTATGCGGTTCCCAAAGAGCTTTAGAACAAGGCATATTTTTCCGTGCTGGCTCTTTGGGCGTGGGACCCATATCCAGCCATATGGCCATTTTTGTGCCTGGCGCGGCGCCAAGTGGGAAAGGGTGATTTTGAGGCTGAAGGCAGCAGGAAAGCCCGCAGCCCGCAGGTCTGTGGGGCTACGCAAGCGGTTCCCAAAGAGCTTTAGAACAAGGCATAGTTTTCCCTGCTGGCTCTTTGGGCGGGGGCTCATCTCCAGCCGTATGGCCATTTTTGTACCTGCAACGGCTCCAAGAGGGAAAGGGTTGTGTTGAGGCTGAAGGCAGCAGGAAAGCCTGCAGCCCCCAGGTCTGTGGGGCTACGCAAGAGGTTCCCAAAGAGCTTTAGAACAAGGCATATTTTTCCCTGCTGGCTCTTTGGACATGGGACCCATCTCCAGCCATATGGCCATTTTTGTGCCTGGCGCGGTGCCAAGTGGGAAAGGGTGGTTTTGAGGCTGAAGGCAGCAGGAAAGCCCGCAGCCCCCAGGTCTGTGGGGCTACGTATGCGGTTCCCAAAGAGCTTTAGAACAAGGCATAGTTTTCCCTGCAGGCTCTTTGGGCGGGGGCGCATCTCCAGCCATATGGCCATTTTTGTGCCTGGCGCGGCGCCAGGTGGGAAAGGGTGGATTTGAGGCTGAAGGCAGCAGGAAAGCCCGCAGCCCCCAGGTCTGTGGGGCTACGCAAGCGGTTCCCAAAGAGCTTTAGAACAAGGCATAGTTTTCCCTGCTGGCTCCTTGGGCGGGGGCTCATCTCCAGCCATATGGCCATTTTTGTGCCTGGCGCGGCGCCAAGTGGGAAAGGGTGGTTTTGAGGCTGAAGGCAGCAGGAAAGCCTGCAGCCCCCACGTCTGTGGGGCTACGCAAGCGGTTCCCAAAGAGCTTTAGAACAAGGCATAGTTTTCCCTGCTTGCTCTTTTGGCCTGGGACACATATCCAGCCATAGGGCCATTTTTGTGGCTGGCGCGGCGCCAAGTGGGAAAGGGTGGTTTTGAGGCTGAAGGCAGCAGGAAAGCCTGCAGCCCCCACGTCTGTGGGGCTACGCAAGCGGTTCCCAAAGAGCATTAGAACAAGGCATAATTTTCCCTGCTTGCTCTTTTGGCCTGGGACACTTTTCCAGCCATATGGCCATTTTTGTGCGTGGCGCGGCGCCAAGTGGGAAAGGGTGGTTTTGAGGCTGAAGGCAGCAGGAAAGCCTGCAGCCCCCAGGTCTGTGGGGCTGCGCAAGCGGTTCCCAAAGAGCTTTAGAACAAGGCATAGTTTTCCCTGCCAGCTCCTTGGGCGTGGGACCCATCTCCAGCCGTATGGCCATTTTTGTGCCTGGCGCGGCACCTAATGGGAAAGGGTGGTTTTGAGGCTGAAGGCAGCAGGAAAGCCTGCAGCCCCCAGGTCTGTGGGGCTACGCAAGCTGTTCCCAAAGAGCTTTAGAACAAGGCATAGTTTTCCCTGCAGGCTCTTTGGGCGGGGGCTCATCTCCAGCCATATGGCCATTTTTGTGCCTGGCGCGGCGCCAAGTGGGAAATGGTGGTTTTGAGGCTGAAGGCAGCAGGAAAGCCCGCAGGCCCCAGGTCTCAGGGGCTATGCAAGCGGTTCCCAAAGAGCTTTAGAACAAGGCATAGTTTTCCCTGCTGGCTCTTTGGGCGGGGGCTCATCTCCAGCCGTATGGCCATTTTTGTGCCTGGCGCGGCGCCAAGTGGGAAAGGGTGGTTTTGAGGCTGAAGGCAGCAGGAAAGCCCGCAGCCCCCAGGTCTGAGGGGCTATGCAAGCGGTTCCCAAAGAGCTTTAGAACAAGGCATAGTGTTCCCTGCTGGCTCTTTGGGCGTGGGAACCATCTCCAGCCGTATGGCCATTTTTGTGCCTGCAACGGCTCCAAGAGGGAAAGGGTTGTGTCGAGGCTGAAGGCAGCAGGAAAGCCTGCAGCCCCCAGGTCTGTGGGGCTACACAAGAGGTTCCCAAAGAGCTTTAGAACAAGGCATAGTTTTCCCTGCTGGCTCTTTGGGCGTGGGAACCATCTCCAGCCGTATGGCCATTTTTGTGCCTAGCGCGGTGCCAAGTGGGAAAGGGTGGTTTTGAGGCTGAAGGCAGCAGGAAAGCCTGCAGCCCCCAGGTCTGTGGGGCTACGTAAGCAGTTCCCAAAGAGCTTTAGAACAAGGCATAATTTTCCCTGCTGGCTCTTTGGGCGTGGGACGCATTTCCAGCCGTATGGCCTTTTTTGTGCCTGGCGCAGCGCCAAGTGGGAAAGGGTGGTTTTGAGGGTGAAGGCAGCAGGAAAGCCCGCAGCCCCCAGGTCTGTGGGGCTATGCAAGCGGTTCCCAAAGAGCTTTAGAACAAGGCATAATTTTTCCCTGCTGGCTCTTTGGGCGGGGGACCCATCTCCAGCCGTATGGCCATTTTTGTGCCTGGTGCGGCGCCAAGTGGGAAAGGGTGGTGTCGAGGCTGAAGGCAGCAGGAAAGCCTGCAGCCCCCAGGTCTGTGGGGCTACGCAAGCTGTTCCCAAAGAGCTTTAGAACAAGGCATAATTTTTCCCTGCTGGCTCCTTGGCGGGGGCTCATCTCCAGCCATATGGCCATTTTTGTTGCTGGCGCGGCGCCAAGTGGGAAAGGGTGGTTTTGAGGCTGAAGGCAGCAGGAAAGCCCGCAGCCCCCAGGTCTGTGGGGCTATGCAAGCGGTTCCCAAAGAGCTTTAGAACAAGGCATAGTTTTCCCTGCTTGCTCTTTTGGCCTGGGACACATCTCCAGCCATATGGCCATTTTTGTTGCTGGCGCGGCGCCAAGTGGGAAAGGGTGGTTTTGAGGAAGAAGGCAGCAGGAAAGCCCGCAGCCCCCAGGTCTGTGGGTCTACGCAAGCGGTTCCCAAAGAGCTTTAGAACAAGGCATAGTTTTCCCTGCCAGCTCCTTGGGCGTGGGACCCATCTCCAGCCATATGGCCATTTTTGTGCCTGGCGCGGCAACTAATGGGAAAGGGTGGTGTCGAGGCTGAAGGCAGCAGGAAAGCCTGCAGCCCCCAGGTCTGTGGGGCTATGCAAGCGGTTCCCAAAGAGCTTTAGAACAAGGCATAGTTTTCCCTGCTTGCTCTTTGGGCCTGGGACCCATATCCAGCCATATGGCCATTTTTGTGCCTGGCGCGGCGCCAAGTGGGAAATGGTGGTGTCGAGGCTGAAGGTAGCAGGAAAGCCCCCTGCCCCCAGGTCTGTAGGGCTACGCAAGTGGTTCACGCAGAGCTTTAGAACAAGGCATAGTTTTCCCTGCTGGCTCTTTGGACATGGGACCCATCTCCAGCCATATGGCCATTTTTGTGGCTGACGCGGCGCCAAGTGGGAAAGGGTGGTTTTGAGGCTGAAGGCAGCAGTAAAGCCCGCAGCCCCCAGGTCTGTGGGGCTACGTATGCGGTTCCCAAAGAGCTTTAGAACAAGGCATATTTTTCCGTGCTGGCTCTTTGGGCGTGGGACCCATATCCAGCCATATGGCCATTTTTGTGCCTGGCGCGGCGCTAAGTGGGAAAGGGTGATTTTGAGGCTGAAGGCAGCAGGAAAGCCCGCAGCCCGCAGGTCTGTGGGGCTACGCAAGCGGTTCCCAAAGAGCTTTAGAACAAGGCATAGTTTTCCCTGGTGGCTCTTTGGGCGGGGGACTCATCTCCAGCCGTATGGCCATTTTTGTACCTGCAACGGCTCCAAGAGGGAAAGGGTTGTGTTGAGGCTGAAGGCAGCAGGAAAGCCTGCAGCCCCCAGGTCTGTGGGGCTACGCAAGAGGTTCCCAAAGAGCTTTAGAACAAGGCATATTTTTCCCTGCTGGCTCTTTGGGCGTGGGACCCATATCCAGCCATATGGCCATTTTTGTGCCTGGCGCGGCGCCAAGTGGGAAAGGGTGGTTTTGAGGCTGAAGGCAGCAGGAAAGCCCGCAGCCCCCAGGTCTGTGGGGCTACGTATGCGGTTCCCAAAGAGCTTTAGAACAAGGCATAGTTTTCCCTGCAGGCTCTTTGGGCGGGGGCGCATCTCCAGCCATATGGCCATTTTTGTGCCTGGCGCGGCGCCAGGTGGGAAAGGGTGGTTTTGAGGCTGAAGGCAGCAGGAAAACCCGCAGCCCCCAGGTCTGTGGGGCTACGCAAGCGGTTCCCAAAGAGCTTTAGAACAAGGCATAGTTTTCCCTGCTGGCTCCTTGGGCGGGGGCTCATCTCCAGCCATATGGCCATTTTTGTGCGTGGCGCGGCGCCAAGTGGGAAAGGGTGGTTTTGAGGCTGAAGGCAGCAGGAAAGCCTGCAGCCCCCAGGTCTGTGGGGCTACGCAAGCGGTTCCCAAAGAGCTTTAGAACAAGGCATAGTTTTCCCTGCTTGCTCTTTTGGCCTGGGACACATATCCAGCCATAGGGCCATTTTTGTGTGTGGCGCGGCGCCAAGTGGGAAAGGGTGGTTTTGAGGCTGAAGGCAGCAGGAAAGCCCGCAGCCCCCAGGTCTGAGGGGCTATGCAAGCGGTTCCCAAAGAGCTTTAGAACAAGGCATAGTGTTCCCTGCTGGCTCTTTGGGCGTGGGAACCATCTCCAGCCGTATGGCCATTTTTGTGCCTGCAACGGCTCCAAGAGGGAAAGGGTTGTGTCGAGGCTGAAGGCAGCAGGAAAGCCTGCAGCGCCCAGATCTGTGGGGCTACGCAAGAGGTTCCCAAAGAGCTTTAGAACAAGGCATAGTTTTCCCTGCTGGCTCTTTGGGCGTGGGAACCATCTCCAGCCATATGGCCATTTTTGTGCCTGGCGCGGTGCCAAGTGGGAAAGGGTGGTTTTGAGGCTGAAGGCAGCAGGAAAGCCTGCAGCCCCCAGGTCTGTGGGGCTACGTAAGCGGTTCCCAAAGAGCTTTAGAACAAGGCATAATTTTCCCTGCTGGCTCTTTGGGCGTGGGACCCATTTCCAGCCGTATGGCCTTTTTTGTGCCTGGCGCAGCGCCAAGAGGGAAAGGGTGGTTTTGAGGGTGAAGGCAGCAGGAAAGCCCGCAGCCCCCAGGTCTGTGGGGCTATGCAAGCGGTTCCCAAAGAGCTTTAGAACAAGGCATAATTTTTCCCTGCTGGCTCTTTGGGCGGGGGACCCATCTCCAGCCGTATGGCCATTTTTGTGCCTGGCGCGGCGCCAAGTGGGAAAGGGTGGTGTCGAGGCTGAAGGCAGCAGGAAAGCCTGCAGCCCCCAGGTCTGTGGGGCTACGCAAGCTGTTCCCAAAGAGCTTTAGAACAAGGCATAATTTTTCCCTGCTGGCTCCTTGGGCGGGGGCTCATCTCCAGCCATATGGCCATTTTTGTGCCTGGCGCGGCGCCAAGTGGGAAAGGGTGGTTTTGAGGCTGAAGGCAGCAGGAAAGCCCGCAGCCCCCAGGTCTGTGGGGCTATGCAAGCGGTTCCCAAAGAGCTTTAGAACAAGGCATAGTTTTCCCTGCTTGCTCTTTGGGCCTGGGACCCATATCCAGCCATATGGCCATTTTTGTGCCTGGCGCGGCGCCAAGTGGGAAATGGTGGTGTCGAGGCTGAAGGTAGCAGGAAAGCCCCCTGCCCCCAGGTCTGTAGGGCTACGCAAGTGGTTCACGCAGAGCTTTAGAACAAGGCATAGTTTTCCCTGCTGGCTCTTTGGACATGGGACCCATCTCCAGCCATATGGCCATTTTTGTGGCTGACGCGGCGCCAAGTGGGAAAGGGTGGTTTTGAGGCTGAAGGCAGCAGTAAAGCCCGCAGCCCCCAGGTCTGTGGGGCTACGTATGCGGTTCCCAAAGAGCTTTAGAACAAGGCATATTTTTCCGTGCTGGCTCTTTGGGCGTGGGACCCATATCCAGCCATATGGCCATTTTTGTGCCTGGCGCGGCGCTAAGTGGGAAAGGGTGATTTTGAGGCTGAAGGCAGCAGGAAAGCCCGCAGCCCGCAGGTCTGTGGGGCTACGCAAGCGGTTCCCAAAGAGCTTTAGAACAAGGCATAGTTTTCCCTGGTGGCTCTTTGGGCGGGGGACTCATCTCCAGCCGTATGGCCATTTTTGTACCTGCAACGGCTCCAAGAGGGAAAGGGTTGTGTTGAGGCTGAAGGCAGCAGGAAAGCCTGCAGCCCCCAGGTCTGTGGGGCTACGCAAGAGGTTCCCAAAGAGCTTTAGAACAAGGCATATTTTTTCCTGCTGGCTCTTTGGGCGTGGGACCCATATCCAGCCATATGGCCATTTTTGTGCCTGGCGCGGCGCCAAGTGGGAAAGGGTGGTTTTGAGGCTGAAGGCAGCAGGAAAGCCCGCAGCCCCCAGGTCTGTGGGGCTACGTATGCGGTTCCCAAAGAGCTTTAGAACAAGGCATAGTTTTCCCTGCAGGCTCTTTGGGCGGGGGCACATCTCCAGCCATATGGCCATTTTTGTGCCTGGCGCGGCGCCAGGTGGGAAAGGGTGGTTTTGAGGCTGAAGGCAGCAGGAAAGCCCGCAGCCCCCAGGTCTGTGGGGCTACGCAAGCGGTTCCCAAAGAGCTTTAGAACAAGGCATAGTTTTCCCTGCTGGCTCCTTGGGCGGGGGCTCATCTCCAGCCATATGGCCATTTTTGTGCGTGGCGCGGCGCCAAGTGGGAAAGGGTGGTTTTGAGGCTGAAGGCAGCAGGAAAGCCTGCAGCCCCCAGGTCTGTGGGGCTACGCAAGCGGTTCCCAAAGAGCTTTAGAACAAGGCATAGTTTTCCCTGCTTGCTCTTTTGGCCTGGGACACATATCCAGCCATAGGGCCATTTTTGTGTGTGGCGCGGCGCCAAGTGGGAAAGGGTGGTTTTGAGGCTGAAGGCAGCAGGAAAGCCCGCAGCCCCCAGGTCTGAGGGGCTATGCAAGCGGTTCCCAAAGAGCTTTAGAACAAGGCATAGTGTTCCCTGCTGGCTCTTTGGGCGTGGGAACCATCTCCAGCCGTATGGCCATTTTTGTGCCTGCAACGGCTCCAAGAGGGAAAGGGTTGTGTCGAGGCTGAAGGCAGCAGGAAAGCCTGCAGCGCCCAGATCTGTGGGGCTACGCAAGAGGTTCCCAAAGAGCTTTAGAACAAGGCATAGTTTTCCCTGCTGGCTCTTTGGGCGTGGGAACCATCTCCAGCCATATGGCCATTTTTGTGCCTGGCGCGGTGCCAAGTGGGAAAGGGTGGTTTTGAGGCTGAAGGCAGCAGGAAAGCCTGCAGCCCCCAGGTCTGTGGGGCTACGTAAGCGGTTCCCAAAGAGCTTTAGAACAAGGCATAATTTTCCCTGCTGGCTCTTTGGGCGTGGGACCCATTTCCAGCCGTATGGCCTTTTTTGTGCCTGGCGCAGCGCCAAGAGGGAAAGGGTGGTTTTGAGGGTGAAGGCAGCAGGAAAGCCCGCAGCCCCCAGGTCTGTGGGGCTATGCAAGCGGTTCCCAAAGAGCTTTAGAACAAGGCATAATTTTTCCCTGCTGGCTCTTTGGGCGGGGGACCCATCTCCAGCCGTATGGCCATTTTTGTGCCTGGCGCGGCGCCAAGTGGGAAAGGGTGGTGTCGAGGCTGAAGGCAGCAGGAAAGCCTGCAGCCCCCAGGTCTGTGGGGCTACGCAAGCTGTTCCCAAAGAGCTTTAGAACAAGGCATAATTTTTCCCTGCTGGCTCCTTGGGCGGGGGCTCATCTCCAGCCATATGGCCATTTTTGTGCCTGGCGCGGCGCCAAGTGGGAAAGGGTGGTTTTGAGGCTGAAGGCAGCAGGAAAGCCCGCAGCCCCCAGGTCTGTGGGGCTATGCAAGCGGTTCCCAAAGAGCTTTAGAACAAGGCATAGTTTTCCCTGCTTGCTCTTTTGGCCTGGGACACATATCCAGCCATAGGGCCATTTTTGTGGCTGGCGCGGCGCCAAGTGGGAAAGGGTGATTTTGAGGCTGAAGGCAGCAGGAAAGCCTGCAGCCCCCAGGTCTGTGGGTCTACGCAAGCGGTTCCCAAAGAGCTTTAGAACAAGGCATAGTTTACCCTACTGGCTCTTTGGGCGTGGGAACCATCTCCAGCCATAAGGCCATTTTTGTGCCTGGCGCGGCGCCAAGTGGGAAAGGGTGGTTTTGAGGAAGAAGGCAGCAGGAAAGCCCGCAGCCCCCAGGTCTGTGGGTCTACGCAAGCTGTTCCCAAAGAGCTTTAGAACAAGGCATAGTTTTCCCTGGCAGCTCCTTGGGCGTGGGACCCATCTCCAGCCATATGGCCATTTTTGTGCCTGGCGCGGCAACTAATGGGAAAGGGTGGTGTCGAGGCTGAAGGCAGCAGGAAAGCCTGCAGCCCCCAGGTCTGTGGGGCTATGCAAGCGGTTCCCAAAGAGCTTTAGAACAAGGCATAGTTTTCCCTGCTTGCTCTTTGGGCCTGGGACCCATATCCAGCCATATGGCCATTTTTGTGCCTGGCGCGGCGCCAAGTGGGAAATGGTGGTGTCGAGGCTGAAGGTAGCAGGAAAGCCCCCTGCCCCCAGGTCTGTAGGGCTACGCAAGTGGTTCACGCAGAGCTTTAGAACAAGGCATAGTTTTCCCTGCTGGCTCTTTGGACATGGGACCCATCTCCAGCCATATGGCCATTTTTGTGGCTGGCGCGGCGCCAAGTGGGAAAGGGTGGTTTTGAGGCTGAAGGCAGCAGGAAAGCCCGCAGCCCCCAGGTCTGTGGGGCTACGTATGCGGTTCCCAAAGAGCTTTAGAACAAGGCATAGTTTTCCCTGCTGGTTCCTGGGGCGGGGGACCCATCTCTAGCCGTATGGCCATTTTTGTGCCTGGCATGGCGCCAAGTGGGAAAGGGTGGTGTCGAGGCTGAAGGCAGCATGAAAGCCTTCAGCCCCCAGGTCTGTGGGGCTATGGAAGCGGTTCCCAAAGAGCTTTAGAACAAGGCATAATTTTTCCGTGCTGGCTCTTTGGGCGTGGGACCCATCTCCAGCCATATGGCCATTTTTGTGCCTGGCGCGACGCCAAGTGGGAAAGGGTGGTGTCGAGGCTGAAGGCAGCAGGAAAGCCCGCAGCCCCCAGGTCTGTGGGGCTACGCAAGCGGTTCCCAAAGAGCTTTAGAACAAGGCATAGTTTTCCCTGCTGGCTCCTTGGGCGGGGGCTCATCTCCAGCCATATGGCCATTTTTGTGCCTGGCGCGGCGCCAAGTGGGAAAGGGTGGTTTTGAGGCTGAAGGCAGCAGGAAAGCCTGCAGCCCCCAGGTGTGTGGGGCTACGCAAGCGGTTCCCAAAGAGCTTTAGAACAAGGCATAGTTTTCCGTGCTTGCTCTTTTGGCCTGGGACACATATCCAGCCATAGGGCCATTTTTGTGGCTGGCGCGGCACCAAGTGGGAAAGGGTGGTTTTGAGGCTGAAGGCAGCAGGAAAGCCTGCAGCCCCCAGGTCTGTGGGGCTACGGAAGCGGTTCCCAAAGAGCTTTAGAACAAGGCATAATTTTTCCCTGCTGGCTCTTTTGGCGGGGGACCCATCTCCAGCCGTACGGCCATTTTTGTGCCTGGCGCGGCGCCAAGTGGGAAAGGGTGGTGTCGAGGCTGAAGGCAGCAGGAAAGCCTGCAGCCCCCAGGTCTGTGGGGCTACGCAAGCTGTTCCCAAAGAGCTTTAGAACAAGGCATAGTTTTCCCTGCTGGCTCCTTGGGCGGGGGCTCATCTCCAGCCATATGGCCATTTTTGTGCCTGGCGCGGCGCCAAGTGGGAAAGGGTGGTTTTGAGGCTGAAGGCAGCAGGAAAGCCCGCAGCCCCCAGGTCTGTGGGGCTATGCAAGCGGTTCCCAAAGAGCATTAGAACAAGGCATAATTTTCCCTGCTTGCTCTTTTGGCCTGGGACACTTTTCCAGCCATAGGGCCATTTTTGTGCCTGGCACGGCGCCAAGTGGGAAAGGGTGGTGTCGAGGCTGAAGGCAGCAGGAAAGCCTGCAGCCGCCAGGTCTGTGGGGCTACGCAAGCGGTTCCCAAAGAGCTTTAGAACAAGGCATAGTTTTCCCTGCTGGCTCCTTGGGCGTGGGACCCATCTCCAGCCATATGGCCATTTTTGTGCCTGGCGCGGCACCTAATGGGAAAGGGTGGTTTTGAGGCTGAAGGCAGCAGGAAAGCCTGCAGCCCCCAGGTCTGTGGGGCTACGCAAGGTGTTCCCAAAGAGCTTTAGAACAAGGCATAGTTTTCCCTGCAGGCTCTTTGGGCGGGGGCTCATCTCCAGCCATATGGCCATTTTTGTGCGTGGCGCGGCGCCAAGTGGGAAAGGGTGGTTTTGAGGCTGAAGGCAGCAGGAAAGCCCGCAGCCCCCAGGTCTGAGGGGCTATGCAAGCGGTTCCCAAAGAGCTTTAGAACAAGGCATAGTTTTCCCTGCCAGCTCCTTGGCCGTGGGACCCATCTCCAGCCGTATGGCCATTTTTGTGCCTGGCGCGGCACCTAATGGGAAAGGGTGTTGTCAAGGCTGAAGGCAGCAGGAAAGCCTGCAGCCCCCAGGTCTGTGGGGCTACGCAAGCGGTTCCCAAAGAGCTTTAGAACAAGGCATAGTTTTCCCTGTAGGCTCCTTGGGCGGGGGCTCATCTCCAGCCATATGGCCATTTTTGTGCGTGGCGCGGCGCCAAGTGGGAAAGGGTGGTTTTGAGGCTGAAGGCAGCAGGAAAGCCCGCTGCCCCCAGGTCTGTAGGGCTACGCAAGTGGTTCCCGCAGAGCTTTAGAACAAGGCATATTTTTCCCTGCTGGCTCTTTGGACATGGGACCCATCTCCAGCCATATGGCCATTTTTGTGGCTGGCGCGGCGCCAAGTGGGAAAGGGTGGTTTTGAGGCTGAAGGCAGCAGGAAAGCCCGCAGCCCCCAGGTCTGTGGGGCTATGCAAGCGGTTCCCAAAGAGCTTTAGAACAAGGCATAATTTTTCCCTGCTGGCTCTTTGGGCGGGGGACCCATCTCCAGCCGTATGGCCATTTTTGTGCCTGGCGCGGCACCTAATGGGAAAGGGTGGTTTTGAGGCTGAAGGCAGCAGGAAAGCCTGCAGCCCCCAGGTCTGTGGGGCTACGCAAGCTGTTCCCAAAGAGCTTTAGAACAAGGCATAGTTTTCCCTGCAGGCTCTTTGGGCGGGGGCTCATCTCCAGCCATATGGCCATTTTTGTGCGTGGCGCGGCGCCAAGTGGGAAAGGGTGGTTTTGAGGCTGAAGGCAGCAGGAAAGCCCGCAGCCCCCAGGTCTGAGGGGCTATGCAAGCGGTTCCCAAAGAGCTTTAGAACAAGGCATAGTTTTCCCTGCCAGCTCCTTGGCCGTGGGACCCATCTCCAGCCGTATGGCCATTTTTGTGCCTGGCGCGGCACCTAATGGGAAAGGGTGTTGTCAAGGCTGAAGGCAGCAGGAAAGCCCGCTGCCCCCAGGTCTGTAGGGCTACGCAAGTGGTTCCCAAAGAGCTTTAGAACAAGGCATATTTTTCCCTGCTGGCTCTTTGGACATGGGACCCATCTCCAGCCATATGGCCATTTTTGTGGCTGGCGCGGCGCCAAGTGGGAAAGGGTGGTTTTGAGGCTGAAGGCAGCAGGAAAGCCCGCAGCCCCCAGGTCTGTGGGGCTACGGAAGCGGTTCCCAAAGAGCTTTAGAACAAGGCATAACTTTTCCCTGCTGGCTCTTTGGGCGGGGGACCCATCTCCAGCCGTACGGCCATTTTTGTGCCTGGCGCGGCGCCAAGTGGGAAAGGGTGGTGTCGAGGCTGAAGGCAGCAGGAAAGCCTGCAGCCCCCAGGTCTGTGGGGCTACGCAAGCGGTTCCCAAAGAGCTTTAGAACAAGGCATAGTTTTCCCTGCTGGCTCCTTGGGCGGGGGCTCATCTCCAGCCATATGGCCATTTTTGTGCGTGGCGTGGCGCCAAGTGGGAAAGGGTGGTTTTGAGGCTGAAGGCAGCAGGAAAGCCCGCAGCCCCCAGGTCTGTGGGGCTATGCAAGCAGTTCCCAAAGAGCTTTAGAACAAGGCATAATTTTCCCTGCTTGCTCTTTTGGCCTGGGAATCATCTCCAGCCGTATGGCCATTTTTGTGCCTGCAACGGCTCCAAGTGGGAAAGGGTGGTTTTGAGGCTGAAGGCAGCAGGAAAGCCTGCAGCCCCCAGGTCTGTGGGGCTACGCAAGCTGTTCCCAAAGAGCTTTAGAACAAGGCATAATTTTCCCTGCTGGCTCTTTGGGCGTGGGACCCATTTCCAGCCGTATGGCCTTTTTTGTGCCTGGCGCAGCGCCAAGAGGGAAAGGGTGGTTTTGAGGGTGAAGGCAGCAGGAAAGCCCGCAGCCCCCAGGTCTGTGGGGCTATGCAAGCGGTTCCCAAAGACCTTTAGAACAAGGCATAATTTTTCCGTGCTGGCTCTTTGGGCGGGGGACCCATCTCCAGCCGTATGGCCATTTTTGTGCCTGGCTCGGCGCCAAGTGGGAAAGGGTGCTGTCGAGGCTGAAGGCAGCAGGAAAGCCTGCAGCCCCCAGGTCTGTGGGGCTACGCAAGCGGTTCCCAAAGAGCTTTAGAACAAGGCATAATTTTTCCCTGCTGGCTCCTTGGGCGTGGGACCCATCTCCAGCCATATGGCCATTTTTGTGCCTGGCGCGGCGCCAAGTGGGAAAGGGTGGTTTTGAGGCTGAAGGCAGCAGGAAAGCCTGCAGCCCCCAGGTCTGTGGGGCTGCGCAAGCGGTTCCCAAAGAGCTTTAGAACAAGGCATAGTTTTCCCTGCCAGCTCCTTGGGCGTTGGACCCATCTCCAGCCGTATGGCCATTTTTGTGCCTGGCGCGGCACCTAATGGGAAAGGGTGGTTTTGAGGCTGAAGGCAGCAGGAAAGCCTGCAGCCCCCAGGTCTGTGGGGCTACGCAAGCTGTTCCCAAAGAGCTTTAGAACAAGGCATAGTTTTCCCTGCAGGCTCTTTGGGCGGGGGCTCATCTCCAGCCATATGGCCATTTTTGTGCCTGGCGCGGCGCCAAGTGGGAAAGGGTGGTTTTGAGGCTGAAGGCAGCAGGAAAGCCCGCAGCCCCCAGGTCTGAGGGGCTATGCAAGCGGTTCCCAAAGAGCTTTAGAACAAGGCATAGTTTTCCCTGCCAGCTCCTTGGCCGTGGGACCCATCTCCAGCCGTATGGCCATTTTTGTGCCTGGCGCGGCACCTAATGGGAAAGGGTGTTGTCAAGGCTGAAGGCAGCAGGAAAGCCTGCAGCCCCCAGGTCTGTGGGGCTACGCAAGGTGTTCCCAAAGAGCTTTAGAACAAGGCATAGTTTTCCCTGTAGGCTCCTTGGGCGGGGGCTCATCTCCAGCCATATGGCCATTTTTGTGCCTGGCGCGGCGCCAAGTGGGAAAGGGTGGTTTTGAGGCTGAAGGCAGCAGGAAAGCCCGCTGCCCCCAGGTCTGTAGGGCTACGCAAGTGGTTCCCGCAGAGCTTTAGAACAAGGCATAATTTTTCCCTGCTGGCTCTTTGGACATGGGACCCATCCCCAGCCATATGGCCATTTTTGTGCCTGGCGCGGCGCCAAGTGGGAAAGGGTGGTTTTGAGGCTGAAGGCAGCAGGAAAGCCCGCAGCCCCCAGGTCTGTGGGGCTACGGAAGCGGTTCCCAAAGAGCTTTAGAACAAGGCATAGTTTTCCCTGCTGGCTCCTTGGGCGGGGGCTCATCTCCAGCCATATGGCCATTTTTGTGCGTGGCGCGGCGCCAAGTGGGAAAGGGTGGTTTTGAGGCTGAAGGCAGCAGGAAAGCCCGCAGCCCCCAGGTCTGTGGGGCTATGCAAGCGGTTCCCAAAGACCTTTAGAACAAGGCATAATTTTCCCTGCTTGCTCTTTTGGCCTGGGAATCAACTCCAGCCGTATGGCCATTTTTGTGCCTGCAACGGCTCCAAGAGGGAAAGGGTTGTGTCGAGGCTGAAGGCAGCAGGAAAGCCTGCAGCCCCCAGGTCTGTGGGGCTATGCAAGCTGTTCCCAAAGAGCTTTAGAACAAGGCATAATTTTCCCTGCTGGCTCTTTGGGCGTGGGACCCATTTCCAGCCGTATGGCCTTTTTTGTGCCTGGCGCAGCGCCAAGAGGGAAAGGGTGGTTTTGAGGGTGAAGGCAGCAGGAAAGCCCGCAGCCCCCAGGTCTGTGGGGCTATGCAAGCGGTTCCCAAAGAGCTTTAGAACAAGGCATAATTTTTCCCTGCTTGCTCTTTGGGCGGGGGACCCATCTCCAGCCGTATGGCCATTTTTGTGCCTGGCGCGGCGCCAAGTGGGAAAGGGTGGTGTCGAGGCTGAAGGCAGCAGGAAAGCCTGCAGCCCCCAGGTCTGTGGGGCTACGCAAGCTGTTCCCAAAGAGCTTTAGAACAAGGCATAATTTTTCCCTGCGGGCTCCTTGGGCGGGGGCTCATCTCCAGCCATATGGCCATTTTTGTGCCTGGCGCGGCGCCAAGTGGGAAAGGGTGGTTTTGAGGCTGAAGGCAGCAGGAAAGCCCGCAGCCCCCAGGTCTGTGGGGCTATGCAAGCAGTTCCCAAAGAGCTTTAGAACAAGGCATAGTTTTCCCTGCTTGCTCTTTTGGCCTGGGACACATATCCAGCCATAGGGCCATTTTTGTGGCTGGCGCGGCGCCAAGTGGGAAAGGGTGATTTTAAGGCTGAAGGCAGCAGGAAAGCCTGCAGCCCCCAGGTCTGTGGGGCTACGCAAGCGGTTCCCAAAGAGCTTTAGAACAAGGCATAGTTTACCCTACTGGCTCTTTGGGCGTGGGAACCATCTCCAGCCATAAGGCCATTTTTGTGCCTGGCGCGGCGCCAAGTGGGAAAGGGTGGTTTTGAGGCTGAAAGCAGCAGGAAAGCCTGCAGCCCCCAGGTCTGTGGGTCTACGCAAGCGGTTCCCAAAGAGCTTTAGAACAAGGCATAGTTTTCCCTGCTGGGTCTTTGGGCGGGGGACTCATCTCCAGCCGTATGGCCATTTTTGTACCTGCAACGGCTCCAAGAGGGAAAGGGTTGTGTTGAGGCTGAAGGCAGCAGGAAAGCCTGCAGCCCCCAGGTCTGTGGGGCTACGCAAGAGGTTCCCAAAGAGCTTTAGAACAAGGCATATTTTTCCCTGCTGGCTCTTTGGACATGGGACCCATCTCCAGCCATATGGCCATTTTTGTGGCTGGCGCGGCGCCAAGTGGGAAAGGGTGGTTTTGAGGCTGAAGGCAGCAGGAAAGCCCGCAGCCCCCAGGTCTGTGGGTCTACGCAAGCGGTTCCCAAAGAGCTTTAGAACAAGGCATAGTTTTCCCTGCAGGCTCTTTGGGCGGGGGCGCATCTCCAGCCATATGGCCATTTTTGTGCCTGGCGCGGCGCCAGGTGGGAAAGGGTGGTTTTGAGGCTGAAGGCAGCAGGAAAGCCCGCAGCCCCCAGGTCTGTGGGGCTACGCAAGCGGTTCCCAAAGAGCTTTAGAACAAGGCATAGTTTTCCCTGCTTGCTCTTTTGGCCTGGGACACATATCCAGCCATAGGGCCATTTTTGTGCCTGGCGCGGCGCCAAGTGGGAAAGGGTGGTTTTGAGGCTGAAGGCAGCAGGAAAGCCTGCAGCCCCCAGGTCTGTGGGGCTACGCAAGCGGTTCCCAAAGAGCTTTAGAACAAGGCATAGTTTTCCCTGCTTGCTCTTTTGGCCTGGGACACATATCCAGCCATAGGGCCATTTTTGTGTGTGGCGCGGCGCCAAGTGGGAAAGGGTGGTTTTGAGGCTGAAGGCAGCAGGAAAGCCCCCTGCCCCCAGGTCTGTGGGGCTACGGAAGCGGTTCCCAAAGAGCTTTAGAACAAGGCATAATTTTTCCCTGCTGGCTCTTTTGGTGGGGGACCCATCTCCAGCCGTACGGCCATTTTTGTGCCTGGCGCGGCGCCAAGTGGGAAAGGGTGGTGTCGAGGCTGAAGGCAGCAGGAAAGCCTGCAGCCCCCAGGTCTGTGGGGCTATGCAAGCGGTTCCCAAAGAGCTTTAGAACAAGGCATAATTTTCCCTGCTGGCTCCTTGGGCGGGGGCTCATCTCCAGCCATATGGCCATTTTTGTGCGTGGCGCGGCGCCAAGTGGGAAAGGGTGGTTTTGAGGCTGAAGGCAGCAGGAAAGCCTGCAGCCCCCAGGTCTGTGGGGCTACGCAAGCGGTTCCCAAAGAGCTTTAGAACAAGGCATAGTTTTCCCTGCTTGCTCTTTTGGCCTGGGACACTTTTCCAGCCATAGGGCCATTTTTGTGCCTGGCGCGGCGCCAAGTGGGAAAGGGTGGTTTTGAGGCTGAAGGCAGCAGGAAAGCCTGCAGCCCCCAGGTCTGTGGGGCTGCGCAAGCGGTTCCCAAAGAGCTTTAGAACAAGGCATAGTTTTCCCTGCCAGCTCCTTGGGCGTGGGACCCATCTCCAGCCGTATGGCCATTTTTGTGCCTGGCGCGGCACCTAATGGGAAAGGGTGGTTTTGAGGCTGAAGGCAGCAGGAAAGCCTGCAGCCCCCAGGTCTGTGGGGCTACGCAAGCTGTTCCCAAAGAGCTTTAGAACAAGGCATAGTTTTCCCTGCTGGCTCTTTGGGCGGGGGCTCATCTCCAGCCATATGGCCATTTTTGTGCCTGGCGCGGCGCCAAGTGGGAAATGGTGGTTTTGAGGCTGAAGGCAGCAGGAAAGCCCGCAGCCCCCAGGTCTGTGGGGCTATGCAAGCGGTTCCCAAAGAGCTTTAGAACAAGGCATAGTTTTCCCTGCAGGCTCTTTGGGCGGGGGCTCATCTCCAGCCATATGGCCATTTTTGTGCGTGGCGCGGCGCCAAGTGGGAAAGGGTGGTTTTGAGGCTGAAGGCAGCAGGAAAGCCCGCAGCCCCCAGGTCTGAGGGGCTATGCAAGCGGTTCCCAAAGAGCTTTAGAACAAGGCATAGTGTTCCCTGCTGGCTCTTTGGGCGTGGGAACCATCTCCAGCCGTATGGCCATTTTTGTGCCTGCAACGGCTCCAAGAGGGAAAGGGTTGTGTCGAGGCTGAAGGCAGCAGGAAAGCCTGCAGCGCCCAGATCTGTGGGGCTACGCAAGAGGTTCCCAAAGAGCTTTAGAACAAGGCATAGTTTTCCCTGCTGGCTCTTTGGGCGTGGGAACCATCTCCAGCCATATGGCCATTTTTGTGCCTGGCGCGGTGCCAAGTGGGAAAGGGTGGTTTTGAGGCTGAAGGCAGCAGGAAAGCCTGCAGCCCCCAGGTCTGTGGGGCTACGCAAGCTGTTCCCAAAGAGCTTTAGAACAAGGCATAATTTTTCCCTGCTGGCTCCTTGGGCGGGGGCTCATCTCCAGCCATATGGCCATTTTTGTGCGTGGCGCGGTGCCAAGTGGGAAAGGGTGGTTTTGAGGCTGAAGGCAGCAGGAAAGCCCGCAGCCCCCAGGTCTGTGGGGCTATGCAAGCGGTTCCCAAAGAGCTTTAGAACAAGGCATAGTTTTCCCTGCTTGCTCTTTTGGCCTGGGACACATATCCAGCCATAGGGCCATTTTTGTGGCTGGCGCGGCGCCAAGTGGGAAAGGGTGATTTTGAGGCTGAAGGCAGCAGGAAAGCCTGCAGCCCCCAGGTCTGTGGGTCTACGCAAGCGGTTCCCAAAGAGCTTTAGAACAAGGCATAGTTTTCCCTGCTGGCTCTTTGGGCGTGGGAACCATCTCCAGCCATAAGGCCATTTTTGTGCCTGGCGCGGCGCCAAGTGGGAAAGGGTGGTTTTGAGGAAGAAGGCAGCAGGAAAGCCCGCAGCCCCCAGGTCTGTGGGGCTACGCAAGCGGTTCCCAAAGAGCTTTAGAACAAGGCATAGTTTTCCCTGCCAGCTCCTTGGGCGTGGGACCCATCTCCAGCCGTATGGCCATTTTTGTGCCTGGCGCGGCAACTAATGGGAAAGGGTGGTGTCGAGGCTGAAGGCAGCAGGAAAGCCTGCAGCCCCCAGGTCTCAGGGGCTATGCAAGCGGTTCCCAAAGAGCTTTAGAACAAGGCATAGTTTTCCCTGCTTGCTCTTTGGGCCTGGGACCCATATCCAGCCATATGGCCATTTTTGTGCCTGGCGCGGCGCCAAGTGGGAAAGGGTGGTGTCGAGGCTGAAGGTAGCAGGAAAGCCCCCTGCCCCCAGGTCTGTAGGGCTACGCAAGTGGTTCACGCAGAGCTTTAGAACAAGGCATAGTTTTCCCTGCTGGCTCTTTGGACATGGGACCCATCTCCAGCCATATGGCCATTTTTGTGGCTGACGCGGCGCCAAGTGGGAAAGGGTGGTTTTGAGGCTGAAGGCAGCAGGAAAGCCCGCAGCCCCCAGGTCTGTGGGGCTACGTATGCGGTTCCCAAAGAGCTTTAGAACAAGGCATATTTTTCCGTGCTGGCTCTTTGGGCGTGGGACCCATATCCAGCCATATGGCCATTTTTGTGCCTGGCGCGGCGCCAAGTGGGAAAGGGTGATTTTGAGGCTGAAGGCAGCAGGAAAGCCCGCAGCCCGCAGGTCTGTGGGGCTACGCAAGCGGTTCCCAAAGAGCTTTAGAACAAGGCATAGTTTTCCCTGCTGGCTCTTTGGGCGGGGGCTCATCTCCAGCCGTATGGCCATTTTTGTACCTGCAACGGCTCCAAGAGGGAAAGGGTTGTGTTGAGGCTGAAGGCAGCAGGAAAGCCTGCAGCCCCCAGGTCTGTGGGGCTACGCAAGAGGTTCCCAAAGAGCTTTAGAACAAGGCATATTTTTCCCTGCTGGCTCTTTGGACATGGGACCCATCTCCAGCCATATGGCCATTTTTGTGCCTGGCGCGGTGCCAAGTGGGAAAGGGTGGTTTTGAGGCTGAAGGCAGCAGGAAAGCCCGCAGCCCCCAGGTCTGTGGGGCTACGTATGCGGTTCCCAAAGAGCTTTAGAACAAGGCATAGTTTTCCCTGCAGGCTCTTTGGGCGGGGGCGCATCTCCAGCCATATGGCCATTTTTGTGCCTGGCGCGGCGCCAGGTGGGAAAGGGTGGATTTGAGGCTGAAGGCAGCAGGAAAGCCCGCAGCCCCCAGGTCTGTGGGGCTACGCAAGCGGTTCCCAAAGAGCTTTAGAACAAGGCATAGTTTTCCCTGCTGGCTCCTTGGGCGGGGGCTCATCTCCAGCCATATGGCCATTTTTGTGCCTGGCGCGGCGCCAAGTGGGAAAGGGTGGTTTTGAGGCTGAAGGCAGCAGGAAAGCCTGCAGCCCCCACGTCTGTGGGGCTACGCAAGCGGTTCCCAAAGAGCTTTAGAACAAGGCATAGTTTTCCCTGCTTGCTCTTTTGGCCTGGGACACATATCCAGCCATAGGGCCATTTTTGTGGCTGGCGCGGCGCCAAGTGGGAAAGGGTGGTTTTGAGGCTGAAGGCAGCAGGAAAGCCTGCAGCCCCCACGTCTGTGGGGCTACGCAAGCGGTTCCCAAAGAGCATTAGAACAAGGCATAATTTTCCCTGCTTGCTCTTTTGGCCTGGGACACTTTTCCAGCCATATGGCCATTTTTGTGCGTGGCGCGGCGCCAAGTGGGAAAGGGTGGTTTTGAGGCTGAAGGCAGCAGGAAAGCCTGCAGCCCCCAGGTCTGTGGGGCTGCGCAAGCGGTTCCCAAAGAGCTTTAGAACAAGGCATAGTTTTCCCTGCCAGCTCCTTGGGCGTGGGACCCATCTCCAGCCGTATGGCCATTTTTGTGCCTGGCGCGGCACCTAATGGGAAAGGGTGGTTTTGAGGCTGAAGGCAGCAGGAAAGCCTGCAGCCCCCAGGTCTGTGGGGCTACGCAAGCTGTTCCCAAAGAGCTTTAGAACAAGGCATAGTTTTCCCTGCAGGCTCTTTGGGCGGGGGCTCATCTCCAGCCATATGGCCATTTTTGTGCCTGGCGCGGCGCCAAGTGGGAAATGGTGGTTTTGAGGCTGAAGGCAGCAGGAAAGCCCGCAGGCCCCAGGTCTCAGGGGCTATGCAAGCGGTTCCCAAAGAGCTTTAGAACAAGGCATAGTTTTCCCTGCTGGCTCTTTGGGCGGGGGCTCATCTCCAGCCGTATGGCCATTTTTGTGCCTGGCGCGGCGCCAAGTGGGAAAGGGTGGTTTTGAGGCTGAAGGCAGCAGGAAAGCCCGCAGCCCCCAGGTCTGAGGGGCTATGCAAGCGGTTCCCAAAGAGCTTTAGAACAAGGCATAGTGTTCCCTGCTGGCTCTTTGGGCGTGGGAACCATCTCCAGCCGTATGGCCATTTTTGTGCCTGCAACGGCTCCAAGAGGGAAAGGGTTGTGTCGAGGCTGAAGGCAGCAGGAAAGCCTGCAGCCCCCAGGTCTGTGGGGCTACACAAGAGGTTCCCAAAGAGCTTTAGAACAAGGCATAGTTTTCCCTGCTGGCTCTTTGGGCGTGGGAACCATCTCCAGCCGTATGGCCATTTTTGTGCCTAGCGCGGTGCCAAGTGGGAAAGGGTGGTTTTGAGGCTGAAGGCAGCAGGAAAGCCTGCAGCCCCCAGGTCTGTGGGGCTACGTAAGCAGTTCCCAAAGAGCTTTAGAACAAGGCATAATTTTCCCTGCTGGCTCTTTGGGCGTGGGACGCATTTCCAGCCGTATGGCCTTTTTTGTGCCTGGCGCAGCGCCAAGTGGGAAAGGGTGGTTTTGAGGGTGAAGGCAGCAGGAAAGCCCGCAGCCCCCAGGTCTGTGGGGCTATGCAAGCGGTTCCCAAAGAGCTTTAGAACAAGGCATAATTTTTCCCTGCTGGCTCTTTGGGCGGGGGACCCATCTCCAGCCGTATGGCCATTTTTGTGCCTGGTGCGGCGCCAAGTGGGAAAGGGTGGTGTCGAGGCTGAAGGCAGCAGGAAAGCCTGCAGCCCCCAGGTCTGTGGGGCTACGCAAGCTGTTCCCAAAGAGCTTTAGAACAAGGCATAATTTTTCCCTGCTGGCTCCTTGGCGGGGGCTCATCTCCAGCCATATGGCCATTTTTGTTGCTGGCGCGGCGCCAAGTGGGAAAGGGTGGTTTTGAGGCTGAAGGCAGCAGGAAAGCCCGCAGCCCCCAGGTCTGTGGGGCTATGCAAGCGGTTCCCAAAGAGCTTTAGAACAAGGCATAGTTTTCCCTGCTTGCTCTTTTGGCCTGGGACACATCTCCAGCCATATGGCCATTTTTGTTGCTGGCGCGGCGCCAAGTGGGAAAGGGTGGATTTTAAGGCTGAAGGCAGCAGGAAAGCCTGCAGCCCCCAGGTCTGTGGGGCTACGGAAGCGGGTCCCAAAGAGCTTTAGAACAAGGCATAGTTTTCCCTGCTGGCTCTTTGGGCGTGGGACCCATCTCCAGCCATATGGCCATTTTTGTGCCTGGCGCGGCAACTAATGGGAAAGGGTGGTGTCGAGGCTGAAGGCAGCAGGAAAGCCTGCAGCCCCCAGGTCTGTGGGGCTATGCAAGCGGTTCCCAAAGAGCTTTAGAACAAGGCATAGTTTTCCCTGCTTGCTCTTTGGGCCTGGGACCCACATCCAGCCATATGGCCTTTTTTGTGCCTGGCGCGGCGCCAAGTGGGAAATGGTGGTGTCGAGGCTGAAGGTAGCAGGAAAGCCCCCTGCCCCCAGGTCTGTAGGGCTACGCAAGTGGTTCACGCAGAGCTTTAGAACAAGGCATAGTTTTCCCTGCTGGCTCTTTGCACATGGGACCCATCTCCAGCCATATGGCCATTTTTGTGCGTGGCGCGGCGCCAAGTGGGAAAGGGTGGTTTTGAGGCTGAAGGCAGCAGGAAAGCCCGCAGCCCCCAGGTCTCAGGGGCTATGCAAGCTGTTCCCAAAGAGCTTTAGAACAAGGCATAGTTTTCCCTGCAGGCTCTTTGGGCGGGGGCTCATCTCCAGCCATATGGCCATTTTTGTGGCTGGCGCGGCGCCAAGTGGGAAAGGGTGGTTTTGAGGCTGAAGGCAGCAGGAAAGCCCGCAGCCCCCAGGTCTGAGGGGCTATGCAAGCGGTTCCCAAAGAGCTTTAGAACAAGGCATAATTTTCCCTTCTGGCTCTTTGGGCGTGGGAACCATCTCCAGCCGTATGGCCATTTTTGTGCCTGCAACGGCTCCAAGAGGGAAAGGGTTGTGTCGAGGCTGAAGGCAGCAGGAAAGCCTGCAGCGCCCAGATCTGTGGGGCTACGCAAGAGGTTCCCAAAGAGCTTTAGAACAAGGCATAGTTTTCCCTGCTGGCTCTTTGGGCGTGGGAACCATCTCCAGCCGTATGGCCATTTTTGTGCCTGGCGCGGTGCCAAGTGGGAAAGGGTGGTTTTGAGGCTGAAGGCAGCAGGAAAGCCTGCAGCCCCCAGGTCTGTGGGGCTACGTAAGCGGTTCCCAAAGAGCTTTAGAACAAGGCATAATTTTCCCTGCTGGCTCTTTGGGCGTGGGACCCATTTCCAGCCGTATGGCCTTTTTTGTGCCTGGCTCAGCGCCAAGAGGGAAAGGGTGGTTTTGAGGCTGAAGGCAGCAGGAAAGCCCGCAGCCCCCAGGTCTGTGGGGCTATGCAAGCGGTTCCCAAAGAGCTTTAGAACAAGGCATAATTTTTCCCTGCTGGCTCTTTGGGCGGGGGACCCATCTCCAGCCGTATGGCCATTTTTGTGCCTGGCGCGGCGCCAAGTGGGAAAGGGTGGTGTCGAGGCTGAAGGCAGCAGGAAAGCCTGCAGCCCCCAGGTCTGTGGGGCTACGCAAGCTGTTCCCAAAGAGCTTTAGAACAAGGCATAATTTTTCCCTGCTGGCTCCTTGGGCGGGGGCTCATCTCCAGCCATATGGCCATTTTTGTGCCTGGCGCGGCGCCAAGTGGGAAAGGGTGGTTTTGAGGCTGAAGGCAGCAGGAAAGCCCGCAGCCCCCAGGTCTGTGGGGCTATGCAAGCGGTTCCCAAAGAGCTTTAGAACAAGGCATAGTTTTCCCTGCTTGCTCTTTTGGCCTGGGACACATATCCAGCCATAGGGCCATTTTTGTGGCTGGCGCGGCGCCAAGTGGGAAAGGGTGATTTTGAGGCTGAAGGCAGCAGGAAAGCCTGCAGCCCCCAGGTCTGTGGGTCTACGCAAGCGGTTCCCAAAGAGCTTTAGAACAAGGCATAGTTTTCCCTGCTGGCTCTTTGGGCGTGGGAACCATCTCCAGCCATAAGGCCATTTTTGTGCCTGGCGCGGCGCCAAGTGGGAAAGGGTGGTTTTGAGGAAGAAGGCAGCAGGAAAGCCCGCAGCCCCCAGGTCTGTGGGTCTACGCAAGCGGTTCCCAAAGAGCTTTAGAACAAGGCATAGTTTTCCCTGCCAGCTCCTTGGGCGTGGGACCCATCTCCAGCCATATGGCCATTTTTGTGCCTGGCGCGGCAACTAATGGGAAAGGGTGGTGTCGAGGCTGAAGGCAGCAGGAAAGCCTGCAGCCCCCAGGTCTGTGGGGCTATGCAAGCGGTTCCCAAAGAGCTTTAGAACAAGGCATAGTTTTCCCTGCTTGCTCTTTGGGCCTGGGACCCATATCCAGCCATATGGCCATTTTTGTGCCTGGCGCGGCGCCAAGTGGGAAATGGTGGTGTCGAGGCTGAAGGTAGCAGGAAAGCCCCCTGCCCCCAGGTCTGTAGGGCTACGCAAGTGGTTCACGCAGAGCTTTAGAACAAGGCATAGTTTTCCCTGCTGGCTCTTTGGACATGGGACCCATCTCCAGCCATATGGCCATTTTTGTGGCTGACGCGGCGCCAAGTGGGAAAGGGTGGTTTTGAGGCTGAAGGCAGCAGTAAAGCCCGCAGCCCCCAGGTCTGTGGGGCTACGTATGCGGTTCCCAAAGAGCTTTAGAACAAGGCATATTTTTCCGTGCTGGCTCTTTGGGCGTGGGACCCATATCCAGCCATATGGCCATTTTTGTGCCTGGCGCGGCGCTAAGTGGGAAAGGGTGATTTTGAGGCTGAAGGCAGCAGGAAAGCCCGCAGCCCGCAGGTCTGTGGGGCTACGCAAGCGGTTCCCAAAGAGCTTTAGAACAAGGCATAGTTTTCCCTGGTGGCTCTTTGGGCGGGGGACTCATCTCCAGCCGTATGGCCATTTTTGTACCTGCAACGGCTCCAAGAGGGAAAGGGTTGTGTTGAGGCTGAAGGCAGCAGGAAAGCCTGCAGCCCCCAGGTCTGTGGGGCTACGCAAGAGGTTCCCAAAGAGCTTTAGAACAAGGCATATTTTTCCCTGCTGGCTCTTTGGGCGTGGGACCCATATCCAGCCATATGGCCATTTTTGTGCCTGGCGCGGCGCCAAGTGGGAAAGGGTGGTTTTGAGGCTGAAGGCAGCAGGAAAGCCCGCAGCCCCCAGGTCTGTGGGGCTACGTATGCGGTTCCCAAAGAGCTTTAGAACAAGGCATAGTTTTCCCTGCAGGCTCTTTGGGCGGGGGCGCATCTCCAGCCATATGGCCATTTTTGTGCCTGGCGCGGCGCCAGGTGGGAAAGGGTGGTTTTGAGGCTGAAGGCAGCAGGAAAGCCCGCAGCCCCCAGGTCTGTGGGGCTACGCAAGCGGTTCCCAAAGAGCTTTAGAACAAGGCATAGTTTTCCCTGCTGGCTCCTTGGGCGGGGGCTCATCTCCAGCCATATGGCCATTTTTGTGCGTGGCGCGGCGCCAAGTGGGAAAGGGTGGTTTTGAGGCTGAAGGCAGCAGGAAAGCCTGCAGCCCCCAGGTCTGTGGGGCTACGCAAGCGGTTCCCAAAGAGCTTTAGAACAAGGCATAGTTTTCCCTGCTTGCTCTTTTGGCCTGGGACACATATCCAGCCATAGGGCCATTTTTGTGTGTGGCGCGGCGCCAAGTGGGAAAGGGTGGTTTTGAGGCTGAAGGCAGCAGGAAAGCCCGCAGCCCCCAGGTCTGAGGGGCTATGCAAGCGGTTCCCAAAGAGCTTTAGAACAAGGCATAGTGTTCCCTGCTGGCTCTTTGGGCGTGGGAACCATCTCCAGCCGTATGGCCATTTTTGTGCCTGCAACGGCTCCAAGAGGGAAAGGGTTGTGTCGAGGCTGAAGGCAGCAGGAAAGCCTGCAGCGCCCAGATCTGTGGGGCTACGCAAGAGGTTCCCAAAGAGCTTTAGAACAAGGCATAGTTTTCCCTGCTGGCTCTTTGGGCGTGGGAACCATCTCCAGCCATATGGCCATTTTTGTGCCTGGCGCGGTGCCAAGTGGGAAAGGGTGGTTTTGAGGCTGAAGGCAGCAGGAAAGCCTGCAGCCCCCAGGTCTGTGGGGCTACGTAAGCGGTTCCCAAAGAGCTTTAGAACAAGGCATAATTTTCCCTGCTGGCTCTTTGGGCGTGGGACCCATTTCCAGCCGTATGGCCTTTTTTGTGCCTGGCGCAGCGCCAAGAGGGAAAGGGTGGTTTTGAGGGTGAAGGCAGCAGGAAAGCCCGCAGCCCCCAGGTCTGTGGGGCTATGCAAGCGGTTCCCAAAGAGCTTTAGAACAAGGCATAATTTTTCCCTGCTGGCTCTTTGGGCGGGGGACCCATCTCCAGCCGTATGGCCATTTTTGTGCCTGGCGCGGCGCCAAGTGGGAAAGGGTGGTGTCGAGGCTGAAGGCAGCAGGAAAGCCTGCAGCCCCCAGGTCTGTGGGGCTACGCAAGCTGTTCCCAAAGAGCTTTAGAACAAGGCATAATTTTTCCCTGCTGGCTCCTTGGGCGGGGGCTCATCTCCAGCCATATGGCCATTTTTGTGCCTGGCGCGGCGCCAAGTGGGAAAGGGTGGTTTTGAGGCTGAAGGCAGCAGGAAAGCCCGCAGCCCCCAGGTCTGTGGGGCTATGCAAGCGGTTCCCAAAGAGCTTTAGAACAAGGCATAGTTTTCCCTGCTTGCTCTTTGGGCCTGGGACCCATATCCAGCCATATGGCCATTTTTGTGCCTGGCGCGGCGCCAAGTGGGAAATGGTGGTGTCGAGGCTGAAGGTAGCAGGAAAGCCCCCTGCCCCCAGGTCTGTAGGGCTACGCAAGTGGTTCACGCAGAGCTTTAGAACAAGGCATAGTTTTCCCTGCTGGCTCTTTGGACATGGGACCCATCTCCAGCCATATGGCCATTTTTGTGGCTGACGCGGCGCCAAGTGGGAAAGGGTGGTTTTGAGGCTGAAGGCAGCAGTAAAGCCCGCAGCCCCCAGGTCTGTGGGGCTACGTATGCGGTTCCCAAAGAGCTTTAGAACAAGGCATATTTTTCCGTGCTGGCTCTTTGGGCGTGGGACCCATATCCAGCCATATGGCCATTTTTGTGCCTGGCGCGGCGCTAAGTGGGAAAGGGTGATTTTGAGGCTGAAGGCAGCAGGAAAGCCCGCAGCCCGCAGGTCTGTGGGGCTACGCAAGCGGTTCCCAAAGAGCTTTAGAACAAGGCATAGTTTTCCCTGGTGGCTCTTTGGGCGGGGGACTCATCTCCAGCCGTATGGCCATTTTTGTACCTGCAACGGCTCCAAGAGGGAAAGGGTTGTGTTGAGGCTGAAGGCAGCAGGAAAGCCTGCAGCCCCCAGGTCTGTGGGGCTACGCAAGAGGTTCCCAAAGAGCTTTAGAACAAGGCATATTTTTCCCTGCTGGCTCTTTGGGCGTGGGACCCATATCCAGCCATATGGCCATTTTTGTGCCTGGCGCGGCGCCAAGTGGGAAAGGGTGGTTTTGAGGCTGAAGGCAGCAGGAAAGCCCGCAGCCCCCAGGTCTGTGGGGCTACGTATGCGGTTCCCAAAGAGCTTTAGAACAAGGCATAGTTTTCCCTGCAGGCTCTTTGGGCGGGGGCGCATCTCCAGCCATATGGCCATTTTTGTGCCTGGCGCGGCGCCAGGTGGGAAAGGGTGGTTTTGAGGCTGAAGGCAGCAGGAAAGCCCGCAGCCCCCAGGTCTGTGGGGCTACGCAAGCGGTTCCCAAAGAGCTTTAGAACAAGGCATAGTTTTCCCTGCTGGCTCCTTGGGCGGGGGCTCATCTCCAGCCATATGGCCATTTTTGTGCGTGGCGCGGCGCCAAGTGGGAAAGGGTGGTTTTGAGGCTGAAGGCAGCAGGAAAGCCTGCAGCCCCCAGGTCTGTGGGGCTACGCAAGCGGTTCCCAAAGAGCTTTAGAACAAGGCATAGTTTTCCCTGCTTGCTCTTTTGGCCTGGGACACATATCCAGCCATAGGGCCATTTTTGTGTGTGGCGCGGCGCCAAGTGGGAAAGGGTGGTTTTGAGGCTGAAGGCAGCAGGAAAGCCCGCAGCCCCCAGGTCTGAGGGGCTATGCAAGCGGTTCCCAAAGAGCTTTAGAACAAGGCATAGTGTTCCCTGCTGGCTCTTTGGGCGTGGGAACCATCTCCAGCCGTATGGCCATTTTTGTGCCTGCAACGGCTCCAAGAGGGAAAGGGTTGTGTCGAGGCTGAAGGCAGCAGGAAAGCCTGCAGCGCCCAGATCTGTGGGGCTACGCAAGAGGTTCCCAAAGAGCTTTAGAACAAGGCATAGTTTTCCCTGCTGGCTCTTTGGGCGTGGGAACCATCTCCAGCCATATGGCCATTTTTGTGCCTGGCGCGGTGCCAAGTGGGAAAGGGTGGTTTTGAGGCTGAAGGCAGCAGGAAAGCCTGCAGCCCCCAGGTCTGTGGGGCTACGTAAGCGGTTCCCAAAGAGCTTTAGAACAAGGCATAATTTTCCCTGCTGGCTCTTTGGGCGTGGGACCCATTTCCAGCCGTATGGCCTTTTTTGTGCCTGGCGCAGCGCCAAGAGGGAAAGGGTGGTTTTGAGGGTGAAGGCAGCAGGAAAGCCCGCAGCCCCCAGGTCTGTGGGGCTATGCAAGCGGTTCCCAAAGAGCTTTAGAACAAGGCATAATTTTTCCCTGCTGGCTCTTTGGGCGGGGGACCCATCTCCAGCCGTATGGCCATTTTTGTGCCTGGCGCGGCGCCAAGTGGGAAAGGGTGGTGTCGAGGCTGAAGGCAGCAGGAAAGCCTGCAGCCCCCAGGTCTGTGGGGCTACGCAAGCTGTTCCCAAAGAGCTTTAGAACAAGGCATAATTTTTCCCTGCTGGCTCCTTGGGCGGGGGCTCATCTCCAGCCATATGGCCATTTTTGTGCCTGGCGCGGCGCCAAGTGGGAAAGGGTGGTTTTGAGGCTGAAGGCAGCAGGAAAGCCCGCAGCCCCCAGGTCTGTGGGGCTATGCAAGCGGTTCCCAAAGAGCTTTAGAACAAGGCATAGTTTTCCCTGCTTGCTCTTTTGGCCTGGGACACATATCCAGCCATAGGGCCATTTTTGTGGCTGGCGCGGCGCCAAGTGGGAAAGGGTGATTTTGAGGCTGAAGGCAGCAGGAAAGCCTGCAGCCCCCAGGTCTGTGGGTCTACGCAAGCGGTTCCCAAAGAGCTTTAGAACAAGGCATAGTTTACCCTACTGGCTCTTTGGGCGTGGGAACCATCTCCAGCCATAAGGCCATTTTTGTGCCTGGCGCGGCGCCAAGTGGGAAAGGGTGGTTTTGAGGAAGAAGGCAGCAGGAAAGCCCGCAGCCCCCAGGTCTGTGGGTCTACGCAAGCTGTTCCCAAAGAGCTTTAGAACAAGGCATAGTTTTCCCTGGCAGCTCCTTGGGCGTGGGACCCATCTCCAGCCATATGGCCATTTTTGTGCCTGGCGCGGCAACTAATGGGAAAGGGTGGTGTCGAGGCTGAAGGCAGCAGGAAAGCCTGCAGCCCCCAGGTCTGTGGGGCTATGCAAGCGGTTCCCAAAGAGCTTTAGAACAAGGCATAGTTTTCCCTGCTTGCTCTTTGGGCCTGGGACCCATATCCAGCCATATGGCCATTTTTGTGCCTGGCGCGGCGCCAAGTGGGAAATGGTGGTGTCGAGGCTGAAGGTAGCAGGAAAGCCCCCTGCCCCCAGGTCTGTAGGGCTACGCAAGTGGTTCACGCAGAGCTTTAGAACAAGGCATAGTTTTCCCTGCTGGCTCTTTGGACATGGGACCCATCTCCAGCCATATGGCCATTTTTGTGGCTGGCGCGGCGCCAAGTGGGAAAGGGTGGTTTTGAGGCTGAAGGCAGCAGGAAAGCCCGCAGCCCCCAGGTCTGTGGGGCTACGTATGCGGTTCCCAAAGAGCTTTAGAACAAGGCATAGTTTTCCCTGCTGGTTCCTGGGGCGGGGGACCCATCTCTAGCCGTATGGCCATTTTTGTGCCTGGCATGGCGCCAAGTGGGAAAGGGTGGTGTCGAGGCTGAAGGCAGCATGAAAGCCTTCAGCCCCCAGGTCTGTGGGGCTATGGAAGCGGTTCCCAAAGAGCTTTAGAACAAGGCATAATTTTTCCGTGCTGGCTCTTTGGGCGTGGGACCCATCTCCAGCCATATGGCCATTTTTGTGCCTGGCGCGACGCCAAGTGGGAAAGGGTGGTGTCGAGGCTGAAGGCAGCAGGAAAGCCCGCAGCCCCCAGGTCTGTGGGGCTACGCAAGCGGTTCCCAAAGAGCTTTAGAACAAGGCATAGTTTTCCCTGCTGGCTCCTTGGGCGGGGGCTCATCTCCAGCCATATGGCCATTTTTGTGCCTGGCGCGGCGCCAAGTGGGAAAGGGTGGTTTTGAGGCTGAAGGCAGCAGGAAAGCCTGCAGCCCCCAGGTGTGTGGGGCTACGCAAGCGGTTCCCAAAGAGCTTTAGAACAAGGCATAGTTTTCCGTGCTTGCTCTTTTGGCCTGGGACACATATCCAGCCATAGGGCCATTTTTGTGGCTGGCGCGGCACCAAGTGGGAAAGGGTGGTTTTGAGGCTGAAGGCAGCAGGAAAGCCTGCAGCCCCCAGGTCTGTGGGGCTACGGAAGCGGTTCCCAAAGAGCTTTAGAACAAGGCATAATTTTTCCCTGCTGGCTCTTTTGGCGGGGGACCCATCTCCAGCCGTACGGCCATTTTTGTGCCTGGCGCGGCGCCAAGTGGGAAAGGGTGGTGTCGAGGCTGAAGGCAGCAGGAAAGCCTGCAGCCCCCAGGTCTGTGGGGCTACGCAAGCTGTTCCCAAAGAGCTTTAGAACAAGGCATAGTTTTCCCTGCTGGCTCCTTGGGCGGGGGCTCATCTCCAGCCATATGGCCATTTTTGTGCCTGGCGCGGCGCCAAGTGGGAAAGGGTGGTTTTGAGGCTGAAGGCAGCAGGAAAGCCCGCAGCCCCCAGGTCTGTGGGGCTATGCAAGCGGTTCCCAAAGAGCATTAGAACAAGGCATAATTTTCCCTGCTTGCTCTTTTGGCCTGGGACACTTTTCCAGCCATAGGGCCATTTTTGTGCCTGGCACGGCGCCAAGTGGGAAAGGGTGGTGTCGAGGCTGAAGGCAGCAGGAAAGCCTGCAGCCGCCAGGTCTGTGGGGCTACGCAAGCGGTTCCCAAAGAGCTTTAGAACAAGGCATAGTTTTCCCTGCTGGCTCCTTGGGCGTGGGACCCATCTCCAGCCATATGGCCATTTTTGTGCCTGGCGCGGCACCTAATGGGAAAGGGTGGTTTTGAGGCTGAAGGCAGCAGGAAAGCCTGCAGCCCCCAGGTCTGTGGGGCTACGCAAGGTGTTCCCAAAGAGCTTTAGAACAAGGCATAGTTTTCCCTGCAGGCTCTTTGGGCGGGGGCTCATCTCCAGCCATATGGCCATTTTTGTGCGTGGCGCGGCGCCAAGTGGGAAAGGGTGGTTTTGAGGCTGAAGGCAGCAGGAAAGCCCGCAGCCCCCAGGTCTGAGGGGCTATGCAAGCGGTTCCCAAAGAGCTTTAGAACAAGGCATAGTTTTCCCTGCCAGCTCCTTGGCCGTGGGACCCATCTCCAGCCGTATGGCCATTTTTGTGCCTGGCGCGGCACCTAATGGGAAAGGGTGTTGTCAAGGCTGAAGGCAGCAGGAAAGCCTGCAGCCCCCAGGTCTGTGGGGCTACGCAAGCGGTTCCCAAAGAGCTTTAGAACAAGGCATAGTTTTCCCTGTAGGCTCCTTGGGCGGGGGCTCATCTCCAGCCATATGGCCATTTTTGTGCGTGGCGCGGCGCCAAGTGGGAAAGGGTGGTTTTGAGGCTGAAGGCAGCAGGAAAGCCCGCTGCCCCCAGGTCTGTAGGGCTACGCAAGTGGTTCCCGCAGAGCTTTAGAACAAGGCATATTTTTCCCTGCTGGCTCTTTGGACATGGGACCCATCTCCAGCCATATGGCCATTTTTGTGGCTGGCGCGGCGCCAAGTGGGAAAGGGTGGTTTTGAGGCTGAAGGCAGCAGGAAAGCCCGCAGCCCCCAGGTCTGTGGGGCTATGCAAGCGGTTCCCAAAGAGCTTTAGAACAAGGCATAATTTTTCCCTGCTGGCTCTTTGGGCGGGGGACCCATCTCCAGCCGTATGGCCATTTTTGTGCCTGGCGCGGCACCTAATGGGAAAGGGTGGTTTTGAGGCTGAAGGCAGCAGGAAAGCCTGCAGCCCCCAGGTCTGTGGGGCTACGCAAGCTGTTCCCAAAGAGCTTTAGAACAAGGCATAGTTTTCCCTGCAGGCTCTTTGGGCGGGGGCTCATCTCCAGCCATATGGCCATTTTTGTGCGTGGCGCGGCGCCAAGTGGGAAAGGGTGGTTTTGAGGCTGAAGGCAGCAGGAAAGCCCGCAGCCCCCAGGTCTGAGGGGCTATGCAAGCGGTTCCCAAAGAGCTTTAGAACAAGGCATAGTTTTCCCTGCCAGCTCCTTGGCCGTGGGACCCATCTCCAGCCGTATGGCCATTTTTGTGCCTGGCGCGGCACCTAATGGGAAAGGGTGTTGTCAAGGCTGAAGGCAGCAGGAAAGCCCGCTGCCCCCAGGTCTGTAGGGCTACGCAAGTGGTTCCCAAAGAGCTTTAGAACAAGGCATATTTTTCCCTGCTGGCTCTTTGGACATGGGACCCATCTCCAGCCATATGGCCATTTTTGTGGCTGGCGCGGCGCCAAGTGGGAAAGGGTGGTTTTGAGGCTGAAGGCAGCAGGAAAGCCCGCAGCCCCCAGGTCTGTGGGGCTACGGAAGCGGTTCCCAAAGAGCTTTAGAACAAGGCATAACTTTTCCCTGCTGGCTCTTTGGGCGGGGGACCCATCTCCAGCCGTACGGCCATTTTTGTGCCTGGCGCGGCGCCAAGTGGGAAAGGGTGGTGTCGAGGCTGAAGGCAGCAGGAAAGCCTGCAGCCCCCAGGTCTGTGGGGCTACGCAAGCGGTTCCCAAAGAGCTTTAGAACAAGGCATAGTTTTCCCTGCTGGCTCCTTGGGCGGGGGCTCATCTCCAGCCATATGGCCATTTTTGTGCGTGGCGTGGCGCCAAGTGGGAAAGGGTGGTTTTGAGGCTGAAGGCAGCAGGAAAGCCCGCAGCCCCCAGGTCTGTGGGGCTATGCAAGCAGTTCCCAAAGAGCTTTAGAACAAGGCATAATTTTCCCTGCTTGCTCTTTTGGCCTGGGAATCATCTCCAGCCGTATGGCCATTTTTGTGCCTGCAACGGCTCCAAGTGGGAAAGGGTGGTTTTGAGGCTGAAGGCAGCAGGAAAGCCTGCAGCCCCCAGGTCTGTGGGGCTACGCAAGCTGTTCCCAAAGAGCTTTAGAACAAGGCATAATTTTCCCTGCTGGCTCTTTGGGCGTGGGACCCATTTCCAGCCGTATGGCCTTTTTTGTGCCTGGCGCAGCGCCAAGAGGGAAAGGGTGGTTTTGAGGGTGAAGGCAGCAGGAAAGCCCGCAGCCCCCAGGTCTGTGGGGCTATGCAAGCGGTTCCCAAAGACCTTTAGAACAAGGCATAATTTTTCCGTGCTGGCTCTTTGGGCGGGGGACCCATCTCCAGCCGTATGGCCATTTTTGTGCCTGGCTCGGCGCCAAGTGGGAAAGGGTGCTGTCGAGGCTGAAGGCAGCAGGAAAGCCTGCAGCCCCCAGGTCTGTGGGGCTACGCAAGCGGTTCCCAAAGAGCTTTAGAACAAGGCATAATTTTTCCCTGCTGGCTCCTTGGGCGTGGGACCCATCTCCAGCCATATGGCCATTTTTGTGCCTGGCGCGGCGCCAAGTGGGAAAGGGTGGTTTTGAGGCTGAAGGCAGCAGGAAAGCCTGCAGCCCCCAGGTCTGTGGGGCTGCGCAAGCGGTTCCCAAAGAGCTTTAGAACAAGGCATAGTTTTCCCTGCCAGCTCCTTGGGCGTTGGACCCATCTCCAGCCGTATGGCCATTTTTGTGCCTGGCGCGGCACCTAATGGGAAAGGGTGGTTTTGAGGCTGAAGGCAGCAGGAAAGCCTGCAGCCCCCAGGTCTGTGGGGCTACGCAAGCTGTTCCCAAAGAGCTTTAGAACAAGGCATAGTTTTCCCTGCAGGCTCTTTGGGCGGGGGCTCATCTCCAGCCATATGGCCATTTTTGTGCCTGGCGCGGCGCCAAGTGGGAAAGGGTGGTTTTGAGGCTGAAGGCAGCAGGAAAGCCCGCAGCCCCCAGGTCTGAGGGGCTATGCAAGCGGTTCCCAAAGAGCTTTAGAACAAGGCATAGTTTTCCCTGCCAGCTCCTTGGCCGTGGGACCCATCTCCAGCCGTATGGCCATTTTTGTGCCTGGCGCGGCACCTAATGGGAAAGGGTGTTGTCAAGGCTGAAGGCAGCAGGAAAGCCTGCAGCCCCCAGGTCTGTGGGGCTACGCAAGGTGTTCCCAAAGAGCTTTAGAACAAGGCATAGTTTTCCCTGTAGGCTCCTTGGGCGGGGGCTCATCTCCAGCCATATGGCCATTTTTGTGCCTGGCGCGGCGCCAAGTGGGAAAGGGTGATTTTGAGGCTGAAGGCAGCAGGAAAGCCCGCTGCCCCCAGGTCTGTAGGGCTACGCAAGTGGTTCCCGCAGAGCTTTAGAACAAGGCATAATTTTTCCCTGCTGGCTCTTTGGACATGGGACCCATCCCCAGCCATATGGCCATTTTTGTGCCTGGCGCGGCGCCAAGTGGGAAAGGGTGGTTTTGAGGCTGAAGGCAGCAGGAAAGCCCGCAGCCCCCAGGTCTGTGGGGCTACGGAAGCGGTTCCCAAAGAGCTTTAGAACAAGGCATAGTTTTCCCTGCTGGCTCCTTGGGCGGGGGCTCATCTCCAGCCATATGGCCATTTTTGTGCGTGGCGCGGCGCCAAGTGGGAAAGGGTGGTTTTGAGGCTGAAGGCAGCAGGAAAGCCCGCAGCCCCCAGGTCTGTGGGGCTATGCAAGCGGTTCCCAAAGACCTTTAGAACAAGGCATAATTTTCCCTGCTTGCTCTTTTGGCCTGGGAATCAACTCCAGCCGTATGGCCATTTTTGTGCCTGCAACGGCTCCAAGAGGGAAAGGGTTGTGTCGAGGCTGAAGGCAGCAGGAAAGCCTGCAGCCCCCAGGTCTGTGGGGCTATGCAAGCTGTTCCCAAAGAGCTTTAGAACAAGGCATAATTTTCCCTGCTGGCTCTTTGGGCGTGGGACCCATTTCCAGCCGTATGGCCTTTTTTGTGCCTGGCGCAGCGCCAAGAGGGAAAGGGTGGTTTTGAGGGTGAAGGCAGCAGGAAAGCCCGCAGCCCCCAGGTCTGTGGGGCTATGCAAGCGGTTCCCAAAGAGCTTTAGAACAAGGCATAATTTTTCCCTGCTTGCTCTTTGGGCGGGGGACCCATCTCCAGCCGTATGGCCATTTTTGTGCCTGGCGCGGCGCCAAGTGGGAAAGGGTGGTGTCGAGGCTGAAGGCAGCAGGAAAGCCTGCAGCCCCCAGGTCTGTGGGGCTACGCAAGCTGTTCCCAAAGAGCTTTAGAACAAGGCATAATTTTTCCCTGCGGGCTCCTTGGGCGGGGGCTCATCTCCAGCCATATGGCCATTTTTGTGCCTGGCGCGGCGCCAAGTGGGAAAGGGTGGTTTTGAGGCTGAAGGCAGCAGGAAAGCCCGCAGCCCCCAGGTCTGTGGGGCTATGCAAGCAGTTCCCAAAGAGCTTTAGAACAAGGCATAGTTTTCCCTGCTTGCTCTTTTGGCCTGGGACACATATCCAGCCATAGGGCCATTTTTGTGGCTGGCGCGGCGCCAAGTGGGAAAGGGTGATTTTAAGGCTGAAGGCAGCAGGAAAGCCTGCAGCCCCCAGGTCTGTGGGGCTACGCAAGCGGTTCCCAAAGAGCTTTAGAACAAGGCATAGTTTACCCTACTGGCTCTTTGGGCGTGGGAACCATCTCCAGCCATAAGGCCATTTTTGTGCCTGGCGCGGCGCCAAGTGGGAAAGGGTGGTTTTGAGGCTGAAAGCAGCAGGAAAGCCTGCAGCCCCCAGGTCTGTGGGTCTACGCAAGCGGTTCCCAAAGAGCTTTAGAACAAGGCATAGTTTTCCCTGCCAGCTCCTTGGGCGTGGGACCCATCTCCAGCCATATGGCCATTTTTGTGCCTGGCGCGGCAACTAATGGGAAAGGGTGGTGTCGAGGCTGAAGGCAGCAGGAAAGCCTGCAGCCCCCAGGTCTGTGGGGCTATGCAAGCGGTTCCCAAAGAGCTTTAGAACAAGGCATAGTTTTCCCTGCTTGCTCTTTGGGCCTGGGACCCACATCCAGCCATATGGCCATTTTTGTGCCTGGCGCGGCGCCAAGTGGGAAATGGTGGTGTCGAGGCTGAAGGTAGCAGGAAAGCCCCCTGCCCCCAGGTCTGTAGGGCTACGCAAGTGGTTCACGCAGAGCTTTAGAACAAGGCATAGTTTTCCCTGCTGGCTCTTTGCACATGGGACCCATCTCCAGCCATATGGCCATTTTTGTGCGTGGCGCGGCGCCAAGTGGGAAAGGGTGGTTTTGAGGCTGAAGGCAGCAGGAAAGCCCGCAGCCCCCAGGTCTCAGGGGCTATGCAAGCTGTTCCCAAAGAGCTTTAGAACAAGGCATAGTTTTCCCTGCAGGCTCTTTGGGCGGGGGCTCATCTCCAGCCATATGGCCATTTTTGTGCCTGGCGCGGCGCCAAGTGGGAAAGGGTGGTTTTGAGGCTGAAGGCAGCAGGAAAGCCCGCAGCCCCCAGGTCTGAGGGGCTATGCAAGCGGTTCCCAAAGAGCTTTAGAACAAGGCATAGTGTTCCCTGCTGGCTCTTTGGGCGTGGGAACCATCTCCAGCCGTATGGCCATTTTTGTGCCTGCAACGGCTCCAAGAGGGAAAGGGTTGTGTCGAAGCTGAAGGCAGCAGGAAAGCCTGCAGCGCCCAGATCTGTGGGGCTACGCAAGAGGTTCCCAAAGAGCTTTAGAACAAGGCATAGTTTTCCCTGCTGGCTCTTTGGGCGTGGGAACCATCTCCAGCCGTATGGCCATTTTTGTGCCTGGCGCGGTGCCAAGTGGGAAAGGGTGGTTTTGAGGCTGAAGGCAGCAGGAAAGCCTCCAGCCCCCAGGTCTGTGGGGCTACGTAAGCGGTTCCCAAAGAGCTTTAGAACAAGGCATAATTTTCCCTGCTGGCTCTTTGGGCGTGGGACCCATTTCCAGCCATATGGCCATTTTTGTGCCTGGCGCGGCGCCAAGTGGGAAAGGGTGGTTTTGAGGCTGAAGGCAGCAGGAAAGCCTGCAGCTCCCAGGTCTGTGGGGCTACGCAAGCGGTTCCCAAAGAGCTTTAGAACAAGGCATAGTTTTCCCTGTAGGCTCCTTGGGCGGGGGCTCATCTCCAGCCATATGGCCATTTTTGTGCGTGGCGCGGCGCCAAGTGGGAAAGGGTGGTTTTGAGGCTGAAGGCAGCAGGAAAGCCCGCAGCCCCCAGGTCTGTGGGGCTATGCAAGCGGTTCCCAAAGAGCATTAGAACAAGGCATAATTTTCCCTGCTTGCTCTTTTGGCCTGGGACACTTTTCCAGCCATAGGGCCATTTTTGTCCCTGGCACGGCGCCAAGTGGGAAAGGGTGGTTTTGAGGCTGAAGGCAGCAGGAAAGCCTGCAGCCCCCAGGTCTGTGGGGCTGCGCAAGCGGTTCCCAAAGAGCTTTAGAACAAGGCATAGTTTTCCCTGCCAGCTCCTTGGGCGTGGGACCCATCTCCAGCCGTATGGCCATTTTTGTGCCTGGCGCGGCACCTAATGGGAAAGGGTGGTTTTGAGGCTGAAGGCAGCAGGAAAGCCTGCAGCCCCCAGGTCTGTGGGGCTACGCAAGCTGTTCCCAAAGAGCTTTAGAACAAGGCATAGTTTTCCCTGCAGGCTCTTTGGGCGGGGGCTCATCTCCAGCCATATGGCCATTTTTGTGCGTGGCGCGGCGCCAAGTGGGAAAGGGTGGTTTTGAGGCTGAAGGCAGCAGGAAAGCCCGCAGCCCCCAGGTCTGAGGGGCTATGCAAGCGGTTCCCAAAGAGCTTTAGAACAAGGCATAGTTTTCCCCGCCAGCTCCTTGGCCGTGGGACCCATCTCCAGCCGTATGGCCATTTTTGTGCCTGGCGCGGCACCTAATGGGAAAGGGTGTTGTCAAGGCTGAAGGCAGCAGGAAAGCCTGCAGCCCCCAGGTCTGTGGGGCTACGCAAGGTGTTCCCAAAGAGCTTTAGAACAAGGCATAGTTTTCCCTGTAGGCTCCTTGGGCGGGGGCTCATCTCCAGCCATATGGCCATTTTTGTGCCTGGCGCGGCGCCAAGTGGGAAAGGGTGGTTTTGAGGCTGAAGGCAGCAGGAAAGCCCGCAGCCCCCAGGTCTGTGGGGCTACGGAAGCGGTTCCCAAAGAGCTTTAGAACAAGGCATAACTTTTCCCTGCTGGCTCTTTGGGCGGGGGACCCATCTCCAGCCGTACGGCCATTTTTGTGCCTGGCGCGGCGCCAAGTGGGAAAGGGTGGTGTCGAGGCTTAAGGCAGCAGGAAAGCCTGCAGCCCCCAGGTCTGTGGGGCTACGCAAGCGGTTCCCAAAGAGCTTTAGAACAAGGCATAGTTTTCCCTGCTGGCTCCTTGGGCGGGGGCTCATCTCCAGCCATATGGCCATTTTTGTGCGTGGCGTGGCGCCAAGTGGGAAAGGGTGGTTTTGAGGCTGAAGGCAGCAGGAAAGCCCGCAGCCCCCAGGTCTGTGGGGCTATGCAAGCAGTTCCCAAAGAGCTTTAGAACAAGGCATAATTTTCCCTGCTTGCTCTTTTGGCCTGGGAATCATCTCCAGCCGTATGGCCATTTTTGTGCCTGCAACGGCTCCAAGAGGGAAAGGGTTGTGTCGAGGCTGAAGGCAGCAGGAAAGCCTGCAGCCCCCAGGTCTGTGGGGCTACGCAAGCGGTTCCCAAAGAGCTTTAGAACAAGGCATAGTTTTCCCTGCCAGCTCCTTGGGCGTGGGACCCATCTCCAGCCGTATGGCCATTTTTGTGCCTGGCGCGGCACCTAATGGGAAAGGGTGGTTTTGAGGCTGAAGGCAGCAGGAAAGCCTGCAGCCCCCAGGTCTGTGGGGCTACGCAAGCTGTTCCCAAAGAGCTTTAGAACAAGGCATAGTTTTCCCTGCTGGCTCCTTGGGCGGGGGCTCTTCTCCAGCCATATGGCCATTTTTGTGCCTGCAACGGCTCCAAGTGGGAAAGGGTGGTTTTGAGGCTGAAGGCAGCAGGAAAGCCTGCAGCCCCCAGGTCTGTGGGGCTACGCAAGCTGTTCCCAAAGAGCTTTAGAACAAGGCATAATTTTCCCTGCTTGCTCTTTGGGCGTGGGACCCATTTCCAGCCGTATGGCCTTTTTTGTGCCTGGCGCAGCGCCAAGAGGGAAAGGGTGGTTTTGAGGCTGAAGGCAGCAGGAAAGCCCGCAGCCCCCAGGTCTGTGGGGCTACGGAAGCGGTTCCCAAAGAGCTTTAGAACAAGGCATAACTTTTCCCTGCTGGCTCTTTGGGCGGGGGACCCATCTCCAGCCGTACGGCCATTTTTGTGCCTGGCGCGGCGCCAAGTGGGAAAGGGTGGTGTCGAGGCTGAAGGCAGCAGGAAAGCCTGCAGCCCCCAGGTCTGTGGGGCTACGCAAGCGGTTCCCAAAGAGCTTTAGAACAAGGCATAGTTTTCCCTGCTGGCTCCTTGGGCGGGGGCTCATCTCCAGCCATATGGCCATTTTTGTGCGTGGCGTGGCGCCAAGTGGGAAAGGGTGGTTTTGAGGCTGAAGGCAGCAGGAAAGCCCGCAGCCCCCAGGTCTGTGGGGCTATGCAAGCAGTTCCCAAAGAGCTTTAGAACAAGGCATAATTTTCCCTGCTTGCTCTTTTGGCCTGGGAATCATCTCCAGCCGTATGGCCATTTTTGTGCCTGCAACGGCTCCAAGTGGGAAAGGGTGGTTTTGAGGCTGAAGGCAGCAGGAAAGCCTGCAGCCCCCAGGTCTGTGGGGCTACGCAAGCTGTTCCCAAAGAGCTTTAGAACAAGGCATAATTTTCCCTGCTTGCTCTTTGGGCGTGGGACCCATTTCCAGCCGTATGGCCTTTTTTGTGCCTGGCGCAGCGCCAAGAGGGAAAGGGTGGTTTTGAGGCTGAAGGCAGCAGGAAAGCCCGCAGCCCCCAGGTCTGTGGGGCTATGCAAGCGGTTCCCAAAGAGCTTTAGAACAAGGCATAATTTTTCCGTGCTGGCTCTTTGGGCGGGGGACCCATCTCCAGCCGTATGGCCATTTTTGTGCCTGGCTCGGCGCCAAGTGGGAAAGGGTGCTGTCGAGGCTGAAGGCAGCAGGAAAGCCTGCAGCCCCCAGGTCTGTGGGGCTACGCAAGCGGTTCCCAAAGAGCTTTAGAACAAGGCATAATTTTTCCCTGCTGGCTCCTTGGGCGTGGGACCCATCTCCAGCCATATGGCCATTTTTGTGCCTGGCGCGGCGCCAAGTGGGAAAGGGTGGTTTTGAGGCTGAAGGCAGCAGGAAAGCCTGCAGCCCCCAGGTCTGTGGGGCTGCGCAAGCGGTTCCCAAAGAGCTTTAGAACAAGGCATAGTTTTCCCTGCCAGCTCCTTGGGCGTTGGACCCATCTCCAGCCGTATGGCCATTTTTGTGCCTGGCGCGGCACCTAATGGGAAAGGGTGGTTTTGAGGGTGAAGGCAGCAGGAAAGCCCGCAGCCCCCAGGTCTGTGGGGCTATGCAAGCGGTTCCCAAAGAGCTTTAGAACAAGGCATAATTTTTCCCTGCTTGCTCTTTGGGCGGGGGACCCATCTCCAGCCGTATGGCCATTTTTGTGCCTGGCGCGGCGCCAAGTGGGAAAGGGTGGTGTCGAGGCTGAAGGCAGCAGGAAAGCCTGCAGCCCCCAGGTCTGTGGGGCTACGCAAGCTGTTCCCAAAGAGCTTTAGAACAAGGCATAATTTTTCCCTGCGGGCTCCTTGGGCGGGGGCTCATCTCCAGCCATATGGCCATTTTTGTGCCTGGCGCGGCGCCAAGTGGGAAAGGGTGGTTTTGAGGCTGAAGGCAGCAGGAAAGCCCGCAGCCCCCAGGTCTGTGGGGCTATGCAAGCAGTTCCCAAAGAGCTTTAGAACAAGGCATAGTTTTCCCTGCTTGCTCTTTTGGCCTGGGACACATATCCAGCCATAGGGCCATTTTTGTGCCTGGCACGGCGCCAAGTGGGAAAGGGTGATTTTAAGGCTGAAGGCAGCAGGAAAGCCTGCAGCCCCCAGGTCTGTGGGGCTACGCAAGCGGTTCCCAAAGAGCTTTAGAACAAGGCATAGTTTACCCTACTGGCTCTTTGGGCGTGGGAACCATCTCCAGCCATAAGGCCATTTTTGTGCCTGGCGCGGCGCCAAGTGGGAAAGGGTGGTTTTGAGGCTGAAAGCAGCAGGAAAGCCTGCAGCCCCCAGGTCTGTGGGTCTACGCAAGCGGTTCCCAAAGAGCTTTAGAACAAGGCATAGTTTTCCCTGCCAGCTCCTTGGGCGTGGGACCCATCTCCAGCCATATGGCCATTTTTGTGCCTGGCGCGGCAACTAATGGGAAAGGGTGGTGTCGAGGCTGAAGGCAGCAGGAAAGCCCGCAGCCCCCAGGTCTGTGGGGCTATGCAAGCGGTTCCCAAAGAGCTTTAGAACAAGGCATAGTTTTCCCTGCTTGCTCTTTGGGCCTGGGACCCACATCCAGCCATATGGCCATTTTTGTGCCTGGCGCGGCGCCAAGTGGGAAATGGTGGTGTCGAGGCTGAAGGTAGCAGGAAAGCCCCCTGCCCCCAGGTCTGTAGGGCTACGCAAGTGGTTCACGCAGAGCTTTAGAACAAGGCATAGTTTTCCCTGCTGGCTCTTTGCACATGGGACCCATCTCCAGCCATATGGCCATTTTTGTGCGTGGCGCGGCGCCAAGTGGGAAAGGGTGGTTTTGAGGCTGAAGGCAGCAGGAAAGCCCGCAGCCCCCAGGTCTCAGGGGCTATGCAAGCTGTTCCCAAAGAGCTTTAGAACAAGGCATAGTTTTCCCTGCAGGCTCTTTGGGCGGGGGCTCATCTCCAGCCATATGGCCATTTTTGTGCCTGGCGCGGCGCCAAGTGGGAAAGGGTGGTTTTGAGGCTGAAGGCAGCAGGAAAGCCCGCAGCCCCCAGGTCTGAGGGGCTATGCAAGCGGTTCCCAAAGAGCTTTAGAACAAGGCATAGTGTTCCCTGCTGGCTCTTTGGGCGTGGGAACCATCTCCAGCCGTATGGCCATTTTTGTGCCTGCAACGGCTCCAAGAGGGAAAGGGTTGTGTCGAAGCTGAAGGCAGCAGGAAAGCCTGCAGCGCCCAGATCTGTGGGGCTACGCAAGAGGTTCCCAAAGAGCTTTAGAACAAGGCATAGTTTTCCCTGCTGGCTCTTTGGGCGTGGGAACCATCTCCAGCCGTATGGCCATTTTTGTGCCTGGCGCGGTGCCAAGTGGGAAAGGGTGGTTTTGAGGCTGAAGGCAGCAGGAAAGCCTCCAGCCCCCAGGTCTGTGGGGCTACGCAAGCGGTTCCCAAAGAGCTTTAGAACAAGGCATAGTTTTCCCTGCTGGCTCCTTGGGCGGGGGCTCATCTCCAGCCATATGGCCATTTTTGTGCGTGGCGCGGCGCCAAGTGGGAAAGGGTGGTTTTGAGGCTGAAGGCAGCAGGAAAGCCCGCAGCCCCCAGGTCTGTGGGGCTATGCAAGCGGTTCCCAAAGAGCATTAGAACAAGGCATAATTTTCCCTGCTTGCTCTTTTGGCCTGGGACACTTTTCCAGCCATAGGGCCATTTTTGTCCCTGGCACGGCGCCAAGTGGGAAAGGGTGGTTTTGAGGCTGAAGGCAGCAGGAAAGCCTGCAGCCCCCAGGTCTGTGGGGCTGCGCAAGCGGTTCCCAAAGAGCTTTAGAACAAGGCATAGTTTTCCCTGCCAGCTCCTTGGGCGTTGGACCCATCTCCAGCCGTATGGCCATTTTTGTGCCTGGCGCGGCACCTAATGGGAAAGGGTGGTTTTGAGGCTGAAGGCAGCAGGAAAGCCTGCAGCCCCCAGGTCTGTGGGGCTACGCAAGCTGTTCCCAAAGAGCTTTAGAACAAGGCATAGTTTTCCCTGCAGGCTCTTTGGGCGGGGGCTCATCTCCAGCCATATGGCCATTTTTGTGCCTGGCGCGGCGCCAAGTGGGAAAGGGTGGTTTTGAGGATGAAGGCAGCAGGAAAGCCCGCAGCCCCCAGGTCTGAGGGGCTATGCAAGCGGTTCCCAAAGAGCTTTAGAACAAGGCATAGTTTTCCCTGCCAGCTCCTTGGCCGTGGGACCCATCTCCAGCCGTATGGCCATTTTTGTGCCTGGCGCGGCACCTAATGGGAAAGGGTGTTGTCAAGGCTGAAGGCAGCAGGAAAGCCTGCAGCCCCCAGGTCTGTGGGGCTACGCAAGGTGTTCCCAAAGAGCTTTAGAACAAGGCATAGTTTTCCCTGTAGGCTCCTTGGGCGGGGGCTCATCTCCAGCCATATGGCCATTTTTGTGCCTGGCGCGGCGCCAAGTGGGAAAGGGTGGTTTTGAGGCTGAAGGCAGCAGGAAAGCCCGCTGCCCCCAGGTCTGTAGGGCTACGCAAGTGGTTCCCGCAGAGCTTTAGAACAAGGCATAATTTTTCCCTGCTGGCTCTTTGGACATGGGACCCATCCCCAGCCATATGGCCATTTTTGTGCCTGGCGCGGCGCCAAGTGGGAAAGGGTGGTTTTGAGGCTGAAGGCAGCAGGAAAGCCCGCAGCCCCCAGGTCTGTGGGGCTATGCAAGCGGTTCCCAAAGAGCTTTAGAACAAGGCATAACTTTTCCCTGCTGGCTCTTTGGGCGGGGGACCCATCTCCAGCCGTACGGCCAATTTTGTGCCTGGCACGGCGCCAAGTGGGAAAGGGTGGTGTCGAGGCTGAAGGTAGCAGGAAAGCCTGCAGCCCCCAGGTCTGTGGGGCTACGCAAGCGGTTCCCAAAGAGCTTTAGAACAAGGCATAGTTTTCCCTGCTGGCTCCTTGGGCGGGGGCTCATCTCCAGCCATATGGCCATTTTTGTGCGTGGCGCGGCGCCAAGTGGGAAAGGGTGGTTTTGAGGCTGAAGGCAGCAGGAAAGCCCGCAGCCCCCAGGTCTGTGGGGCTATGCAAGCAGTTCCCAAAGAGCTTTAGAACAAGGCATAATTTTCCCTGCTTGCTCTTTTGGCCTGGGAATCAACTCCAGCCGTATGGCCATTTTTGTGCCTGCAACGGCTCCAAGAGGGAAAGGGTTGTGTCGAGGCTGAAGGCAGCAGGAAAGCCTGCAGCCCCCAGGTCTGTGGGGCTACGCAAGAGGATCCAAAAGAGCTTTAGAACAAGGCATAGTTTTCCCTGCTGGCTCTTTGGGCGTGGGAACCATCTCCAGCCGTATGGCCATTTTTGTGCCTGGCGCGGTGCCAAGTGGGAAAGGGTGGTTTTGAGGCTGAAGGCAGCAGGAAAGCCTGCAGCCCCCAGGTCTGTGGGGCTACGTAAGGAGTTCCCAAAGAGCTTTAGAACAAGGCATAATTTTCCCTGCTGGCTCTTTGGGCGTGGGACCCATTTCCAGCCGTATGGCCTTTTTTGTGCCTGGCGCAGCGCCAAGAGGGAAAGGGTGGTTTTGAGGGTGAAGGCAGCAGGAAAGCCCGCAGCCCCCAGGTCTGTGGGGCTATGCAAGCGGTTCCCAAAGAGCTTTAGAACAAGGCATAATTTTTCCCTGCTTGCTCTTTGGGCGGGGGACCCATCTCCAGCCGTATGGCCATTTTTGTGCCTGGCGCGGCGCCAAGTGGGAAAGGGTGGTGTCGAGGCTGAAGGCAGCAGGAAAGCCTGCAGCCCCCAGGTCTGTGGGGCTACGCAAGCTGTTCCCAAAGAGCTTTAGAACAAGGCATAATTTTTCCCTGCGGGCTCCTTGGGCGGGGGCTCATCTCCAGCCATATGGCCATTTTTGTGCCTGGCGCGGCGCCAAGTGGGAAAGGGTGGTTTTGAGGCTGAAGGCAGCAGGAAAGCCCGCAGCCCCCAGGTCTGTGGGGCTATGCAAGCAGTTCCCAAAGAGCTTTAGAACAAGGCATAGTTTTCCCTGCTTGCTCTTTTGGCCTGGGACACATATCCAGCCATAGGGCCATTTTTGTGCCTGGCACGGCGCCAAGTGGGAAAGGGTGATTTTAAGGCTGAAGGCAGCAGGAAAGCCTGCAGCCCCCAGGTCTGTGGGGCTACGCAAGCGGTTCCCAAAGAGCTTTAGAACAAGGCATAGTTTACCCTACTGGCTCTTTGGGCGTGGGACCCATCTCCAGCCATATGGCCATTTTTGTGCCTGGCGCGGCAACTAATGGGAAAGGGTGGTGTCGAGGCTGAAGGCAGCAGGAAAGCCTGCAGCCCCCAGGTCTGTGGGGCTATGCAAGCGGTTCCCAAAGAGCTTTAGAACAAGGCATAGTTTTCCCTGCTTGCTCTTTGGGCCTGGGACCCACATCCAGCCATATGGCCATTTTTGTGCCTGGCGCGGCGCCAAGTGGGAAATGGTGGTGTCGAGGCTGAAGGTAGCAGGAAAGCCCCCTGCCCCCAGGTCTGTAGGGCTACGCAAGTGGTTCACGCAGAGCTTTAGAACAAGGCATAGTTTTCCCTGCTGGCTCTTTGCACATGGGACCCATCTCCAGCCATATGGCCATTTTTGTGCGTGGCGCGGCGCCAAGTGGGAAAGGGTGGTTTTGAGGCTGAAGGCAGCAGGAAAGCCTCCAGCCCCCAGGTCTGTGGGGCTACGTAAGCGGTTCCCAAAGAGCTTTAGAACAAGGCATAATTTTCCCTGCTGGCTCTTTGGGCGTGGGACCCATTTCCAGCCATATGGCCATTTTTGTGCCTGGCGCGGCGCCAAGTGGGAAAGGGTGGTTTTGAGGCTGAAGGCAGCAGGAAAGCCTGCAGCTCCCAGGTCTGTGGGGCTACGCAAGCGGTTCCCAAAGAGCTTTAGAACAAGGCATAGTTTTCCCTGTAGGCTCCTTGGGCGGGGGCTCATCTCCAGCCATATGGCCATTTTTGTGCGTGGCGCGGCGCCAAGTGGGAAAGGGTGGTTTTGAGGCTGAAGGCAGCAGGAAAGCCCGCAGCCCCCAGGTCTGTGGGGCTATGCAAGCGGTTCCCAAAGAGCATTAGAACAAGGCATAATTTTCCCTGCTTGCTCTTTTGGCCTGGGACACTTTTCCAGCCATAGGGCCATTTTTGTCCCTGGCACGGCGCCAAGTGGGAAAGGGTGGTTTTGAGGCTGAAGGCAGCAGGAAAGCCTGCAGCCCCCAGGTCTGTGGGGCTGCGCAAGCGGTTCCCAAAGAGCTTTAGAACAAGGCATAGTTTTCCCTGCCAGCTCCTTGGGCGTGGGACCCATCTCCAGCCGTATGGCCATTTTTGTGCCTGGCGCGGCACCTAATGGGAAAGGGTGGTTTTGAGGCTGAAGGCAGCAGGAAAGCCTGCAGCCCCCAGGTCTGTGGGGCTACGCAAGCTGTTCCCAAAGAGCTTTAGAACAAGGCATAGTTTTCCCTGCAGGCTCTTTGGGCGGGGGCTCATCTCCAGCCATATGGCCATTTTTGTGCGTGGCGCGGCGCCAAGTGGGAAAGGGTGGTTTTGAGGCTGAAGGCAGCAGGAAAGCCCGCAGCCCCCAGGTCTGAGGGGCTATGCAAGCGGTTCCCAAAGAGCTTTAGAACAAGGCATAGTTTTCCCCGCCAGCTCCTTGGCCGTGGGACCCATCTCCAGCCGTATGGCCATTTTTGTGCCTGGCGCGGCACCTAATGGGAAAGGGTGTTGTCAAGGCTGAAGGCAGCAGGAAAGCCTGCAGCCCCCAGGTCTGTGGGGCTACGCAAGGTGTTCCCAAAGAGCTTTAGAACAAGGCATAGTTTTCCCTGTAGGCTCCTTGGGCGGGGGCTCATCTCCAGCCATATGGCCATTTTTGTGCCTGGCGCGGCGCCAAGTGGGAAAGGGTGGTTTTGAGGCTGAAGGCAGCAGGAAAGCCCGCAGCCCCCAGGTCTGTGGGGCTACGGAAGCGGTTCCCAAAGAGCTTTAGAACAAGGCATAACTTTTCCCTGCTGGCTCTTTGGGCGGGGGACCCATCTCCAGCCGTACGGCCATTTTTGTGCCTGGCGCGGCGCCAAGTGGGAAAGGGTGGTGTCGAGGCTTAAGGCAGCAGGAAAGCCTGCAGCCCCCAGGTCTGTGGGGCTACGCAAGCGGTTCCCAAAGAGCTTTAGAACAAGGCATAGTTTTCCCTGCTGGCTCCTTGGGCGGGGGCTCATCTCCAGCCATATGGCCATTTTTGTGCGTGGCGTGGCGCCAAGTGGGAAAGGGTGGTTTTGAGGCTGAAGGCAGCAGGAAAGCCCGCAGCCCCCAGGTCTGTGGGGCTATGCAAGCAGTTCCCAAAGAGCTTTAGAACAAGGCATAATTTTCCCTGCTTGCTCTTTTGGCCTGGGAATCATCTCCAGCCGTATGGCCATTTTTGTGCCTGCAACGGCTCCAAGAGGGAAAGGGTTGTGTCGAGGCTGAAGGCAGCAGGAAAGCCTGCAGCCCCCAGGTCTGTGGGGCTACGCAAGCGGTTCCCAAAGAGCTTTAGAACAAGGCATAGTTTTCCCTGCCAGCTCCTTGGGCGTGGGACCCATCTCCAGCCGTATGGCCATTTTTGTGCCTGGCGCGGCACCTAATGGGAAAGGGTGGTTTTGAGGCTGAAGGCAGCAGGAAAGCCTGCAGCCCCCAGGTCTGTGGGGCTACGCAAGCTGTTCCCAAAGAGCTTTAGAACAAGGCATAGTTTTCCCTGCTGGCTCCTTGGGCGGGGGCTCTTCTCCAGCCATATGGCCATTTTTGTGCCTGCAACGGCTCCAAGTGGGAAAGGGTGGTTTTGAGGCTGAAGGCAGCAGGAAAGCCTGCAGCCCCCAGGTCTGTGGGGCTACGCAAGCTGTTCCCAAAGAGCTTTAGAACAAGGCATAATTTTCCCTGCTTGCTCTTTGGGCGTGGGACCCATTTCCAGCCGTATGGCCTTTTTTGTGCCTGGCGCAGCGCCAAGAGGGAAAGGGTGGTTTTGAGGCTGAAGGCAGCAGGAAAGCCCGCAGCCCCCAGGTCTGTGGGGCTACGGAAGCGGTTCCCAAAGAGCTTTAGAACAAGGCATAACTTTTCCCTGCTGGCTCTTTGGGCGGGGGACCCATCTCCAGCCGTACGGCCATTTTTGTGCCTGGCGCGGCGCCAAGTGGGAAAGGGTGGTGTCGAGGCTGAAGGCAGCAGGAAAGCCTGCAGCCCCCAGGTCTGTGGGGCTACGCAAGCGGTTCCCAAAGAGCTTTAGAACAAGGCATAGTTTTCCCTGCTGGCTCCTTGGGCGGGGGCTCATCTCCAGCCATATGGCCATTTTTGTGCGTGGCGTGGCGCCAAGTGGGAAAGGGTGGTTTTGAGGCTGAAGGCAGCAGGAAAGCCCGCAGCCCCCAGGTCTGTGGGGCTATGCAAGCAGTTCCCAAAGAGCTTTAGAACAAGGCATAATTTTCCCTGCTTGCTCTTTTGGCCTGGGAATCATCTCCAGCCGTATGGCCATTTTTGTGCCTGCAACGGCTCCAAGTGGGAAAGGGTGGTTTTGAGGCTGAAGGCAGCAGGAAAGCCTGCAGCCCCCAGGTCTGTGGGGCTACGCAAGCTGTTCCCAAAGAGCTTTAGAACAAGGCATAATTTTCCCTGCTTGCTCTTTGGGCGTGGGACCCATTTCCAGCCGTATGGCCTTTTTTGTGCCTGGCGCAGCGCCAAGAGGGAAAGGGTGGTTTTGAGGCTGAAGGCAGCAGGAAAGCCCGCAGCCCCCAGGTCTGTGGGGCTATGCAAGCGGTTCCCAAAGAGCTTTAGAACAAGGCATAATTTTTCCGTGCTGGCTCTTTGGGCGGGGGACCCATCTCCAGCCGTATGGCCATTTTTGTGCCTGGCTCGGCGCCAAGTGGGAAAGGGTGCTGTCGAGGCTGAAGGCAGCAGGAAAGCCTGCAGCCCCCAGGTCTGTGGGGCTACGCAAGCGGTTCCCAAAGAGCTTTAGAACAAGGCATAATTTTTCCCTGCTGGCTCCTTGGGCGTGGGACCCATCTCCAGCCATATGGCCATTTTTGTGCCTGGCGCGGCGCCAAGTGGGAAAGGGTGGTTTTGAGGCTGAAGGCAGCAGGAAAGCCTGCAGCCCCCAGGTCTGTGGGGCTGCGCAAGCGGTTCCCAAAGAGCTTTAGAACAAGGCATAGTTTTCCCTGCCAGCTCCTTGGGCGTTGGACCCATCTCCAGCCGTATGGCCATTTTTGTGCCTGGCGCGGCACCTAATGGGAAAGGGTGGTTTTGAGGGTGAAGGCAGCAGGAAAGCCCGCAGCCCCCAGGTCTGTGGGGCTATGCAAGCGGTTCCCAAAGAGCTTTAGAACAAGGCATAATTTTTCCCTGCTTGCTCTTTGGGCGGGGGACCCATCTCCAGCCGTATGGCCATTTTTGTGCCTGGCGCGGCGCCAAGTGGGAAAGGGTGGTGTCGAGGCTGAAGGCAGCAGGAAAGCCTGCAGCCCCCAGGTCTGTGGGGCTACGCAAGCTGTTCCCAAAGAGCTTTAGAACAAGGCATAATTTTTCCCTGCGGGCTCCTTGGGCGGGGGCTCATCTCCAGCCATATGGCCATTTTTGTGCCTGGCGCGGCGCCAAGTGGGAAAGGGTGGTTTTGAGGCTGAAGGCAGCAGGAAAGCCCGCAGCCCCCAGGTCTGTGGGGCTATGCAAGCAGTTCCCAAAGAGCTTTAGAACAAGGCATAGTTTTCCCTGCTTGCTCTTTTGGCCTGGGACACATATCCAGCCATAGGGCCATTTTTGTGCCTGGCACGGCGCCAAGTGGGAAAGGGTGATTTTAAGGCTGAAGGCAGCAGGAAAGCCTGCAGCCCCCAGGTCTGTGGGGCTACGCAAGCGGTTCCCAAAGAGCTTTAGAACAAGGCATAGTTTACCCTACTGGCTCTTTGGGCGTGGGAACCATCTCCAGCCATAAGGCCATTTTTGTGCCTGGCGCGGCGCCAAGTGGGAAAGGGTGGTTTTGAGGCTGAAAGCAGCAGGAAAGCCTGCAGCCCCCAGGTCTGTGGGTCTACGCAAGCGGTTCCCAAAGAGCTTTAGAACAAGGCATAGTTTTCCCTGCCAGCTCCTTGGGCGTGGGACCCATCTCCAGCCATATGGCCATTTTTGTGCCTGGCGCGGCAACTAATGGGAAAGGGTGGTGTCGAGGCTGAAGGCAGCAGGAAAGCCCGCAGCCCCCAGGTCTGTGGGGCTATGCAAGCGGTTCCCAAAGAGCTTTAGAACAAGGCATAGTTTTCCCTGCTTGCTCTTTGGGCCTGGGACCCACATCCAGCCATATGGCCATTTTTGTGCCTGGCGCGGCGCCAAGTGGGAAATGGTGGTGTCGAGGCTGAAGGTAGCAGGAAAGCCCCCTGCCCCCAGGTCTGTAGGGCTACGCAAGTGGTTCACGCAGAGCTTTAGAACAAGGCATAGTTTTCCCTGCTGGCTCTTTGCACATGGGACCCATCTCCAGCCATATGGCCATTTTTGTGCGTGGCGCGGCGCCAAGTGGGAAAGGGTGGTTTTGAGGCTGAAGGCAGCAGGAAAGCCCGCAGCCCCCAGGTCTCAGGGGCTATGCAAGCTGTTCCCAAAGAGCTTTAGAACAAGGCATAGTTTTCCCTGCAGGCTCTTTGGGCGGGGGCTCATCTCCAGCCATATGGCCATTTTTGTGCCTGGCGCGGCGCCAAGTGGGAAAGGGTGGTTTTGAGGCTGAAGGCAGCAGGAAAGCCCGCAGCCCCCAGGTCTGAGGGGCTATGCAAGCGGTTCCCAAAGAGCTTTAGAACAAGGCATAGTGTTCCCTGCTGGCTCTTTGGGCGTGGGAACCATCTCCAGCCGTATGGCCATTTTTGTGCCTGCAACGGCTCCAAGAGGGAAAGGGTTGTGTCGAAGCTGAAGGCAGCAGGAAAGCCTGCAGCGCCCAGATCTGTGGGGCTACGCAAGAGGTTCCCAAAGAGCTTTAGAACAAGGCATAGTTTTCCCTGCTGGCTCTTTGGGCGTGGGAACCATCTCCAGCCGTATGGCCATTTTTGTGCCTGGCGCGGTGCCAAGTGGGAAAGGGTGGTTTTGAGGCTGAAGGCAGCAGGAAAGCCTCCAGCCCCCAGGTCTGTGGGGCTACGCAAGCGGTTCCCAAAGAGCTTTAGAACAAGGCATAGTTTTCCCTGCTGGCTCCTTGGGCGGGGGCTCATCTCCAGCCATATGGCCATTTTTGTGCGTGGCGCGGCGCCAAGTGGGAAAGGGTGGTTTTGAGGCTGAAGGCAGCAGGAAAGCCCGCAGCCCCCAGGTCTGTGGGGCTATGCAAGCGGTTCCCAAAGAGCATTAGAACAAGGCATAATTTTCCCTGCTTGCTCTTTTGGCCTGGGACACTTTTCCAGCCATAGGGCCATTTTTGTCCCTGGCACGGCGCCAAGTGGGAAAGGGTGGTTTTGAGGCTGAAGGCAGCAGGAAAGCCTGCAGCCCCCAGGTCTGTGGGGCTGCGCAAGCGGTTCCCAAAGAGCTTTAGAACAAGGCATAGTTTTCCCTGCCAGCTCCTTGGGCGTTGGACCCATCTCCAGCCGTATGGCCATTTTTGTGCCTGGCGCGGCACCTAATGGGAAAGGGTGGTTTTGAGGCTGAAGGCAGCAGGAAAGCCTGCAGCCCCCAGGTCTGTGGGGCTACGCAAGCTGTTCCCAAAGAGCTTTAGAACAAGGCATAGTTTTCCCTGCAGGCTCTTTGGGCGGGGGCTCATCTCCAGCCATATGGCCATTTTTGTGCCTGGCGCGGCGCCAAGTGGGAAAGGGTGGTTTTGAGGATGAAGGCAGCAGGAAAGCCCGCAGCCCCCAGGTCTGAGGGGCTATGCAAGCGGTTCCCAAAGAGCTTTAGAACAAGGCATAGTTTTCCCTGCCAGCTCCTTGGCCGTGGGACCCATCTCCAGCCGTATGGCCATTTTTGTGCCTGGCGCGGCACCTAATGGGAAAGGGTGTTGTCAAGGCTGAAGGCAGCAGGAAAGCCTGCAGCCCCCAGGTCTGTGGGGCTACGCAAGGTGTTCCCAAAGAGCTTTAGAACAAGGCATAGTTTTCCCTGTAGGCTCCTTGGGCGGGGGCTCATCTCCAGCCATATGGCCATTTTTGTGCCTGGCGCGGCGCCAAGTGGGAAAGGGTGGTTTTGAGGCTGAAGGCAGCAGGAAAGCCCGCTGCCCCCAGGTCTGTAGGGCTACGCAAGTGGTTCCCGCAGAGCTTTAGAACAAGGCATAATTTTTCCCTGCTGGCTCTTTGGACATGGGACCCATCCCCAGCCATATGGCCATTTTTGTGCCTGGCGCGGCGCCAAGTGGGAAAGGGTGGTTTTGAGGCTGAAGGCAGCAGGAAAGCCCGCAGCCCCCAGGTCTGTGGGGCTATGCAAGCGGTTCCCAAAGAGCTTTAGAACAAGGCATAACTTTTCCCTGCTGGCTCTTTGGGCGGGGGACCCATCTCCAGCCGTACGGCCAATTTTGTGCCTGGCACGGCGCCAAGTGGGAAAGGGTGGTGTCGAGGCTGAAGGTAGCAGGAAAGCCTGCAGCCCCCAGGTCTGTGGGGCTACGCAAGCGGTTCCCAAAGAGCTTTAGAACAAGGCATAGTTTTCCCTGCTGGCTCCTTGGGCGGGGGCTCATCTCCAGCCATATGGCCATTTTTGTGCGTGGCGCGGCGCCAAGTGGGAAAGGGTGGTTTTGAGGCTGAAGGCAGCAGGAAAGCCCGCAGCCCCCAGGTCTGTGGGGCTATGCAAGCAGTTCCCAAAGAGCTTTAGAACAAGGCATAATTTTCCCTGCTTGCTCTTTTGGCCTGGGAATCAACTCCAGCCGTATGGCCATTTTTGTGCCTGCAACGGCTCCAAGAGGGAAAGGGTTGTGTCGAGGCTGAAGGCAGCAGGAAAGCCTGCAGCCCCCAGGTCTGTGGGGCTACGCAAGAGGATCCAAAAGAGCTTTAGAACAAGGCATAGTTTTCCCTGCTGGCTCTTTGGGCGTGGGAACCATCTCCAGCCGTATGGCCATTTTTGTGCCTGGCGCGGTGCCAAGTGGGAAAGGGTGGTTTTGAGGCTGAAGGCAGCAGGAAAGCCTGCAGCCCCCAGGTCTGTGGGGCTACGTAAGGAGTTCCCAAAGAGCTTTAGAACAAGGCATAATTTTCCCTGCTGGCTCTTTGGGCGTGGGACCCATTTCCAGCCGTATGGCCTTTTTTGTGCCTGGCGCAGCGCCAAGAGGGAAAGGGTGGTTTTGAGGGTGAAGGCAGCAGGAAAGCCCGCAGCCCCCAGGTCTGTGGGGCTATGCAAGCGGTTCCCAAAGAGCTTTAGAACAAGGCATAATTTTTCCCTGCTTGCTCTTTGGGCGGGGGACCCATCTCCAGCCGTATGGCCATTTTTGTGCCTGGCGCGGCGCCAAGTGGGAAAGGGTGGTGTCGAGGCTGAAGGCAGCAGGAAAGCCTGCAGCCCCCAGGTCTGTGGGGCTACGCAAGCTGTTCCCAAAGAGCTTTAGAACAAGGCATAATTTTTCCCTGCGGGCTCCTTGGGCGGGGGCTCATCTCCAGCCATATGGCCATTTTTGTGCCTGGCGCGGCGCCAAGTGGGAAAGGGTGGTTTTGAGGCTGAAGGCAGCAGGAAAGCCCGCAGCCCCCAGGTCTGTGGGGCTATGCAAGCAGTTCCCAAAGAGCTTTAGAACAAGGCATAGTTTTCCCTGCTTGCTCTTTTGGCCTGGGACACATATCCAGCCATAGGGCCATTTTTGTGCCTGGCACGGCGCCAAGTGGGAAAGGGTGATTTTAAGGCTGAAGGCAGCAGGAAAGCCTGCAGCCCCCAGGTCTGTGGGGCTACGCAAGCGGTTCCCAAAGAGCTTTAGAACAAGGCATAGTTTACCCTACTGGCTCTTTGGGCGTGGGACCCATCTCCAGCCATATGGCCATTTTTGTGCCTGGCGCGGCAACTAATGGGAAAGGGTGGTGTCGAGGCTGAAGGCAGCAGGAAAGCCTGCAGCCCCCAGGTCTGTGGGGCTATGCAAGCGGTTCCCAAAGAGCTTTAGAACAAGGCATAGTTTTCCCTGCTTGCTCTTTGGGCCTGGGACCCACATCCAGCCATATGGCCATTTTTGTGCCTGGCGCGGCGCCAAGTGGGAAATGGTGGTGTCGAGGCTGAAGGTAGCAGGAAAGCCCCCTGCCCCCAGGTCTGTAGGGCTACGCAAGTGGTTCACGCAGAGCTTTAGAACAAGGCATAGTTTTCCCTGCTGGCTCTTTGCACATGGGACCCATCTCCAGCCATATGGCCATTTTTGTGCGTGGCGCGGCGCCAAGTGGGAAAGGGTGGTTTTGAGGCTGAAGGCAGCAGGAAAGCCCGCAGCCCCCAGGTCTCAGGGGCTATGCAAGCTGTTCCCAAAGAGCTTTAGAACAAGGCATAGTTTTCCCTGCAGGCTCTTTGGGCGGGGGCTCATCTCCAGCCATATGGCCATTTTTGTGCCTGGCGCGGCGCCAAGTGGGAAAGGGTGGTTTTGAGGCTGAAGGCAGCAGGAAAGCCCGCAGGCCCCAGGTCTGAGGGGCTATGCAAGCGGTTCCCAAAGAGCTTTAGAACAAGGCATAGTGTTCCCTGCTGGCTCTTTGGGCGTGGGAACCATCTCCAGCCGTATGGCCATTTTTGTGCCTGCAACGGCTCCAAGAGGGAAAGGGTTGTGTCGAAGCTGAAGGCAGCAGGAAAGCCTGCAGCGCCCAGATCTGTGGGGCTACGCAAGAGGTTCCCAAAGAGCTTTAGAACAAGGCATAGTTTTCCCTGCTGGCTCTTTGGGCGTGGGAACCATCTCCAGCCGTATGGCCATTTTTGTGCCTGGCGCGGTGCCAAGTGGGAAAGGGTGGTTTTGAGGCTGAAGGCAGCAGGAAAGCCTCCAGCCCCCAGGTCTGTGGGGCTACGCAAGCGGTTCCCAAAGAGCTTTAGAACAAGGCATAGTTTTCCCTGCTGGCTCCTTGGGCGGGGGCTCATCTCCAGCCATATGGCCATTTTTGTGCGTGGCGCGGCGCCAAGTGGGAAAGGGTGGTTTTGAGGCTGAAGGCAGCAGGAAAGCCCGCAGCCCCCAGGTCTGTGGGGCTATGCAAGCGGTTCCCAAAGAGCATTAGAAAAAGGCATAATTTTCCCTGCTTGCTCTTTTGGCCTGGGACACTTTTCCAGCCATAGGGCCATTTTTGTCCCTGGCACGGCGCCAAGTGGGAAAGGGTGGTTTTGAGGCTGAAGGCAGCAGGAAAGCCTGCAGCCCCCAGGTCTGTGGGGCTGCGCAAGCGGTTCCCAAAGAGCTTTAGAACAAGGCATAGTTTTCCCTGCCAGCTCCTTGGGCGTTGGACCCATCTCCAGCCGTATGGCCATTTTTGTGCCTGGCGCGGCACCTAATGGGAAAGGGTGGTTTTGAGGCTGAAGGCAGCAGGAAAGCCTGCAGCCCCCAGGTCTGTGGGGCTACGCAAGCTGTTCCCAAAGAGCTTTAGAACAAGGCATAGTTTTCCCTGCAGGCTCTTTGGGCGGGGGCTCATCTCCAGCCATATGGCCATTTTTGTGCCTGGCGCGGCGCCAAGTGGGAAAGGGTGGTTTTGAGGCTGAAGGCAGCAGGAAAGCCCGCAGCCCCCAGGTCTGAGGGGCTATGCAAGCGGTTCCCAAAGAGCTTTAGAACAAGGCATAGTTTTCCCTGCTTGCTCTTTTGGCCTGGGAATCAACTCCAGCCGTATGGCCATTTTTGTGCCTGCAACGGCTCCAAGAGGGAAAGGGTTGTGTCGAGGCTGAAGGCAGCAGGAAAGCCTGCAGCCCCCAGGTCTGTGGGGCTACGCAAGAGGATCCAAAAGAGCTTTAGAACAAGGCATAGTTTTCCCTGCTGGCTCTTTGGGCGTGGGAACCATCTCCAGCCGTATGGCCATTTTTGTGCCTGGCGCGGTGCCAAGTGGGAAAGGGTGGTTTTGAGGCTGAAGGCAGCAGGAAAGCCTGCAGCCCCCAGGTCTGTGGGGCTACGTAAGGAGTTCCCAAAGAGCTTTAGAACAAGGCATAATTTTCCCTGCTGGCTCTTTGGGCGTGGGACCCATTTCCAGCCGTATGGCCTTTTTTGTGCCTGGCGCAGCGCCAAGAGGGAAAGGGTGGTTTTGAGGGTGAAGGCAGCAGGAAAGCCCGCAGCCCCCAGGTCTGTGGGGCTATGCAAGCGGTTCCCAAAGAGCTTTAGAACAAGGCATAATTTTTCCCTGCTTGCTCTTTGGGCGGGGGACCCATCTCCAGCCGTATGGCCATTTTTGTGCCTGGCGCGGCGCCAAGTGGGAAAGGGTGGTGTCGAGGCTGAAGGCAGCAGGAAAGCCTGCAGCCCCCAGGTCTGTGGGGCTACGCAAGCTGTTCCCAAAGAGCTTTAGAACAAGGCATAATTTTTCCCTGCGGGCTCCTTGGGCGGGGGCTCATCTCCAGCCATATGGCCATTTTTGTGCCTGGCGCGGCGCCAAGTGGGAAAGGGTGGTTTTGAGGCTGAAGGCAGCAGGAAAGCCCGCAGCCCCCAGGTCTGTGGGGCTATGCAAGCAGTTCCCAAAGAGCTTTAGAACAAGGCATAGTTTTCCCTGCTTGCTCTTTTGGCCTGGGACACATATCCAGCCATAGGGCCATTTTTGTGCCTGGCACGGCGCCAAGTGGGAAAGGGTGATTTTAAGGCTGAAGGCAGCAGGAAAGCCTGCAGCCCCCAGGTCTGTGGGGCTACGCAAGCGGTTCCCAAAGAGCTTTAGAACAAGGCATAGTTTACCCTACTGGCTCTTTGGGCGTGGGACCCATCTCCAGCCATATGGCCATTTTTGTGCCTGGCGCGGCAACTAATGGGAAAGGGTGGTGTCGAGGCTGAAGGCAGCAGGAAAGCCTGCAGCCCCCAGGTCTGTGGGGCTATGCAAGCGGTTCCCAAAGAGCTTTAGAACAAGGCATAGTTTTCCCTGCTTGCTCTTTGGGCCTGGGACCCACATCCAGCCATATGGCCATTTTTGTGCCTGGCGCGGCGCCAAGTGGGAAATGGTGGTGTCGAGGCTGAAGGTAGCAGGAAAGCCCCCTGCCCCCAGGTCTGTAGGGCTACGCAAGTGGTTCACGCAGAGCTTTAGAACAAGGCATAGTTTTCCCTGCTGGCTCTTTGCACATGGGACCCATCTCCAGCCATATGGCCATTTTTGTGCGTGGCGCGGCGCCAAGTGGGAAAGGGTGGTTTTGAGGCTGAAGGCAGCAGGAAAGCCCGCAGCCCCCAGGTCTCAGGGGCTATGCAAGCTGTTCCCAAAGAGCTTTAGAACAAGGCATAGTTTTCCCTGCAGGCTCTTTGGGCGGGGGCTCATCTCCAGCCATATGGCCATTTTTGTGCCTGGCGCGGCGCCAAGTGGGAAAGGGTGGTTTTGAGGCTGAAGGCAGCAGGAAAGCCCGCAGGCCCCAGGTCTGAGGGGCTATGCAAGCGGTTCCCAAAGAGCTTTAGAACAAGGCATAGTGTTCCCTGCTGGCTCTTTGGGCGTGGGAACCATCTCCAGCCGTATGGCCATTTTTGTGCCTGCAACGGCTCCAAGAGGGAAAGGGTTGTGTCGAAGCTGAAGGCAGCAGGAAAGCCTGCAGCGCCCAGATCTGTGGGGCTACGCAAGAGGTTCCCAAAGAGCTTTAGAACAAGGCATAGTTTTCCCTGCTGGCTCTTTGGGCGTGGGAACCATCTCCAGCCGTATGGCCATTTTTGTGCCTGGCGCGGTGCCAAGTGGGAAAGGGTGGTTTTGAGGCTGAAGGCAGCAGGAAAGCCTCCAGCCCCCAGGTCTGTGGGGCTACGCAAGCGGTTCCCAAAGAGCTTTAGAACAAGGCATAGTTTTCCCTGCTGGCTCCTTGGGCGGGGGCTCATCTCCAGCCATATGGCCATTTTTGTGCGTGGCGCGGCGCCAAGTGGGAAAGGGTGGTTTTGAGGCTGAAGGCAGCAGGAAAGCCCGCAGCCCCCAGGTCTGTGGGGCTATGCAAGCGGTTCCCAAAGAGCATTAGAAAAAGGCATAATTTTCCCTGCTTGCTCTTTTGGCCTGGGACACTTTTCCAGCCATAGGGCCATTTTTGTCCCTGGCACGGCGCCAAGTGGGAAAGGGTGGTTTTGAGGCTGAAGGCAGCAGGAAAGCCTGCAGCCCCCAGGTCTGTGGGGCTGCGCAAGCGGTTCCCAAAGAGCTTTAGAACAAGGCATAGTTTTCCCTGCCAGCTCCTTGGGCGTTGGACCCATCTCCAGCCGTATGGCCATTTTTGTGCCTGGCGCGGCACCTAATGGGAAAGGGTGGTTTTGAGGCTGAAGGCAGCAGGAAAGCCTGCAGCCCCCAGGTCTGTGGGGCTACGCAAGCTGTTCCCAAAGAGCTTTAGAACAAGGCATAGTTTTCCCTGCAGGCTCTTTGGGCGGGGGCTCATCTCCAGCCATATGGCCATTTTTGTGCCTGGCGCGGCGCCAAGTGGGAAAGGGTGGTTTTGAGGATGAAGGCAGCAGGAAAGCCCGCAGCCCCCAGGTCTGAGGGGCTATGCAAGCGGTTCCCAAAGAGCTTTAGAACAAGGCATAGTTTTCCCTGCCAGCTCCTTGGCCGTGGGACCCATCTCCAGCCGTATGGCCATTTTTGTGCCTGGCGCGGCACCTAATGGGAAAGGGTGTTGTCAAGGCTGAAGGCAGCAGGAAAGCCTGCAGCCCCCAGGTCTGTGGGGCTACGCAAGGTGTTCCCAAAGAGCTTTAGAACAAGGCATAGTTTTCCCTGTAGGCTCCTTGGGCGGGGGCTCATCTCCAGCCATATGGCCATTTTTGTGCCTGGCGCGGCGCCAAGTGGGAAAGGGTGGTTTTGAGGCTGAAGGCAGCAGGAAAGCCCGCTGCCCCCAGGTCTGTAGGGCTACGCAAGTGGTTCCCGCAGAGCTTTAGAACAAGGCATAATTTTTCCCTGCTGGCTCTTTGGACATGGGACCCATCCCCAGCCATATGGCCATTTTTGTGGCTGGCGCGGCGCCAAGTGGGAAAGGGTGGTTTTGAGGCTGAAGGCAGCAGGAAAGCCCGCAGCCCCCAGGTCTGTGGGGCTATGCAAGCGGTTCCCAAAGAGCTTTAGAACAAGGCATAACTTTTCCCTGCTGGCTCTTTGGGCGGGGGACCCATCTCCAGCCGTACGGCCAATTTTGTGCCTGGCGCGGCGCCAAGTGGGAAAGGGTGGTGTCGAGGCTGAAGGTAGCAGGAAAGCCTGCAGCCCCCAGGTCTGTGGGGCTACGCAAGCGGTTCCCAAAGAGCTTTAGAACAAGGCATAGTTTTCCCTGCTGGCTCCTTGGGCGGGGGCTCATCTCCAGCCATATGGCCATTTTTGTGCGTGGCGCGACGCCAAGTGGGAAAGGGTGGTTTTGAGGCTGAAGGCAGCAGGAAAGCCCGCAGCCCCCAGGTCTGTGGGGCTATGCAAGCAGTTCCCAAAGAGCTTTAGAACAAGGCATAATTTTCCCTGCTTGCTCTTTTGGCCTGGGAATCAACTCCAGCCGTATGGCCATTTTTGTGCCTGCAACGGCTCCAAGAGGGAAAGGGTTGTGTCGAGGCTGAAGGCAGCAGGAAAGCCTGCAGCCCCCAGGTCTGTGGGGCTACGCAAGAGGATCCAAAAGAGCTTTAGAACAAGGCATAGTTTTCCCTGCTGGCTCTTTGGGCGTGGGAACCATCTCCAGCCGTATGGCCATTTTTGTGCGTGGCGCGGCGCCAAGTGGGAAAGGGTGGTTTTGAGGCTGAAGGCAGCAGGAAAGCCTGCAGCCCCCAGGTCTGTGGGGCTACGTAAGGAGTTCCCAAAGAGCTTTAGAACAAGGCATAATTTTCCCTGCTGGCTCTTTGGGCGTGGGACCCATTTCCAGCCGTATGGCCTTTTTTGTGCCTGGCGCAGCGCCAAGAGGGAAAGGGTGGTTTTGAGGGTGAAGGCAGCAGGAAAGCCCGCAGCCCCCAGGTCTGTGGGGCTATGCAAGCGGTTCCCAAAGAGCTTTAGAACAAGGCATAATTTTTCCCTGCTTGCTCTTTGGGCGGGGGACCCATCTCCAGCCGTATGGCCATTTTTGTGCCTGGCGCGGCGCCAAGTGGGAAAGGGTGGTGTCGAGGCTGAAGGCAGCAGGAAAGCCTGCAGCCCCCAGGTCTGTGGGGCTACGCAAGCTGTTCCCAAAGAGCTTTAGAACAAGGCATAATTTTTCCCTGCGGGCTCCTTGGGCGGGGGCTCATCTCCAGCCATATGGCCATTTTTGTGCCTGGCGCGGCGCCAAGTGGGAAAGGGTGGTTTTGAGGCTGAAGGCAGCAGGAAAGCCCGCAGCCCCCAGGTCTGTGGGGCTATGCAAGCAGTTCCCAAAGAGCTTTAGAACAAGGCATAGTTTTCCCTGCTTGCTCTTTTGGCCTGGGACACATATCCAGCCATAGGGCCATTTTTGTGGCTGGCGCGGCGCCAAGTGGGAAAGGGTGATTTTAAGGCTGAAGGCAGCAGGAAAGCCTGCAGCCCCCAGGTCTGTGGGGCTACGCAAGCGGTTCCCAAAGAGCTTTAGAACAAGGCATAGTTTACCCTACTGGCTCTTTGGGCGTGGGAACCATCTCCAGCCATAAGGCCATTTTTGTGCCTGGCGCGGCGCCAAGTGGGAAAGGGTGGTTTTGAGGCTGAAAGCAGCAGGAAAGCCTGCAGCCCCCAGGTCTGTGGGTCTACGCAAGCGGTTCCCAAAGAGCTTTAGAACAAGGCATAGTTTTCCCTGCCAGCTCCTTGGGCGTGGGACACATCTCCAGCCATATGGCCATTTTTGTGCCTGGCGCGGCAACTAATGGGAAAGGGTGGTGTCGAGGCTGAAGGCAGCAGGAAAGCCTGCAGCCCCCAGGTCTGTGGGGCTATGCAAGCGGTTCCCAAAGAGCTTTAGAACAAGGCATAGTTTTCCCTGCTTGCTCTTTGGGCCTGGGACCCACATCCAGCCATATGGCCATTTTTGTGCCTGGCGCGGCGCCAAGTGGGAAATGGTGGTGTCGAGGCTGAAGGTAGCAGGAAAGCCCCCTGCCCCCAGGTCTGTAGGGCTACGCAAGTGGTTCACGCAGAGCTTTAGAACAAGGCATAGTTTTCCCTGCTGGCTCTTTGCACATGGGACCCATCTCCAGCCATATGGCCATTTTTGTGCGTGGCGCGGCGCCAAGTGGGAAAGGGTGGTTTTGAGGCTGAAGGCAGCAGGAAAGCCCGCAGCCCCCAGGTCTCAGGGGCTATGCAAGCGGTTCCCAAAGAGCTTTAGAACAAGGCATAGTTTTCCCTGCAGGCTCTTTGGGCGGGGGCTCATCTCCAGCCATATGGCCATTTTTGTGCCTGGCGCGGCGCCAAGTGGGAAAGGGTGGTTTTGAGGCTGAAGGCAGCAGGAAAGTCCGCAGCCCCCAGGTCTGAGGGGCTATGCAAGCGGTTCCCAAAGAGCTTTAGAACAAGGCATAGTGTTCCCTGCTGGCTCTTTGGGCGTGGGAACCATCTCCAGCCGTATGGCCATTTTTGTGCCTGCAACGGCTCCAAGAGGGAAAGGGTTGTGTCGAAGCTGAAGGCAGCAGGAAAGCCTGCAGCGCCCAGATCTGTGGGGCTACGCAAGAGGTTCCCAAAGAGCTTTAGAACAAGGCATAGTTTTCCCTGCTGGCTCTTTGGGCGTGGGAACCATCTCCAGCCATATGGCCATTTTTGTGCCTGGCGCGGTGCCAAGTGGGAAAGGGTGGTTTTGAGGCTGAAGGCAGCAGGAAAGCCTCCAGCCCCCAGGTCTGTGGGGCTATGCAAGCGGTTCCCAAAGAGCTTTAGAACAAGGCATAGTTTTCCCTGCTGGCTCTTTGGGCGTGGGAACCATTTCCAGCCGTATGGCCATTTTTGTGCCTGGCGCGGCGCCAAGTGGGAAAGGGTGGTTTTGAGGCTGAAGGCAGCAGGAAAGACTGCAGCCCCCAGGTCTGTGGGGCTACGTAAGGAGTTCCCAAAGAGCTTTAGAACAAGGCATAATTTTCCCTGCTGGCTCTTTGGGCGTGGGACCCATTTCCAGCCGTATGGCCTTTTTTGTGCCTGGCGCAGCGCCAAGAGGGAAAGGGTGGTTTTGAGGCTGAAGGCAGCAGGAAAGCCCGCAGCCCCCAGGTCTGTGGGGCTATGCAAGCGGTTCCCAAAGAGCTTTAGAACAAGGCATAATTTTTCCGTGCTGGCTCTTTGGGCGGGGGACCCATCTCCAGCCGTATGGCCATTTTTGTGCCTGGCGCGGCGCCAAGTGGGAAAGGGTGCTGTCGAGGCTGAAGGCAGCAGGAAAGCCTGCAGCCCCCAGGTCTGTGGGGCTACGCAAGCGGTTCCCAAAGAGCTTTAGAACAAGGCATAATTTTTCCCTGCTGGCTCCTTGGGCGTGGGACCCATCTCCAGCCATATGGCCATTTTTGTGCCTGGCGCGGCGCCAAGTGGGAAAGGGTGGTTTTGAGGCTGAAGGCAGCAGGAAAGCCTGCAGCCCGCAGGTCTGTGGGGCTGCGCAAGCGGTTCCCAAAGAGCTTTAGAACAAGGCATAGTTTTCCCTGCCAGCTCCTTGGGCGTGGGACCCATCTCCAGCCGTATGGCCATTTTTGTGCCTGGCGCGGCACCTAATGGGAAAGGGTGGTTTTGAGGCTGAAGGCAGCAGGAAAGCCTGCAGCCCCCAGGTCTGTGGGGCTACGCAAGCTGTTCCCAAAGAGCTTTAGAACAAGGCATAGTTTTCCCTGCTGGCTCTTTGGGTGGGGGCTCATCTCCAGCCATATGGCCATTTTTGTGCCTGGCGCGGCGCCAATTGGGAAAGGGTGGTTTTGAGGATGAAGGCAGCAGGAAAGCCCGCAGCCCCCAGGTCTGAGGGGCTATGCAAGCGGTTCCCAAAGAGCTTTAGAACAAGGCATAGTTTTCCCTGCCAGCTCCTTGGCCGTGGGACCCATCTCCAGCCGTATGGCCATTTTTGTGCCTGGCGCGGCACCTAATGGGAAAGGGTGTTGTCAAGGCTGAAGGCAGCAGGAAAGCCTGCAGCCCCCAGGTCTGTGGGGCTACGCAAGCTGTTCCCAAAGAGCTTTAGAACAAGGCATAGTTTTCCCTGTAGGCTCCTTGGGCGGGGGCTCATCTCCAGCCATATGGCCATTTTTGTGCGTGGCGTGGCGCCAAGTGGTAAAGGGTGGTTTTGAGGCTGAAGGCAGCAGGAAAGCCCGCTGCCCCCAGGTCTGTAGGGCTACGCAAGTGGTTCCCGCAGAGCTTTAGAACAAGGCATATTTTTCCCTGCTGGCTCTTTGGACATGGGACCCATCTCCAGCCATATGGCCATTTTTGTGCCTGGCGCGGCGCCAAGTGGGAAAGGGTGGTTTTGAGGCTGAAGGCAGCAGGAAAGCCCGCAGCCCCCAGGTCTGTGGGGCTACGGAAGCGGTTCCCAAAGAGCTTTAGAACAAGGCATAACTTTTCCCTGCTGGCTCTTTGGGCGGGGGACCCATCTCCAGCCGTACGGCCATTTTTGTGCCTGGCGCGGCGCCAAGTGGGAAAGGGTGGTGTCGAGGCTGAAGGCAGCAGGAAAGCCTGCAGCCCCCAGGTCTGTGGGGCTATGCAAGCAGTTCCCAAAGAGCTTTAGAACAAGGCATAATTTTCCCTGCTTGCTCTTTTGGCCTGGGAATCATCTCCAGCCGTATGGCCATTTTTGTGCCTGCAACGGCTCCAAGAGGGAAAGGGTTGTGTCGAGGCTGAAGGCAGCAGGAAAGCCTGCAGCCCCCAGGTCTGTGGGGCTACGCAAGCGGTTCCCAAAGAGCTTTAGAACAAGGCATAGTTTTCCCTGCTTGCTCTTTTGGCCTGGGACACATATCCAGCCATAGGGCCATTTTTGTGGCTGGCGCGGCGCCAAGTGGGAAAGGGTGATTTTAAGGCTGAAGGCAGCAGGAAAGCCTGCAGCCCCCAGGTCTGTGGGGCTACGCAAGCGGTTCCCAAAGAGCTTTAGAACAAGGCATAGTTTTCCCTGCTGGCTCTTTGGGCGTGGGAACCATCTCCAGCCATATGGCCATTTTTGTGCCTGGCGCGGCGCCAAGTGGGAAAGGGTGGTTTTGAGGAAGAAGGCAGCAGGAAAGCCTGCAGCCCCCAGGTCTGTGGGTCTACGCAAGCGGTTCCCAAAGAGCTTTAGAACAAGGCATAGTTTTCCCTGCCAGCTCCTTGGGCGTGGGACACATCTCCAGCCATATGGCCATTTTTGTGCCTGGCGCGGCAACTAATGGGAAAGGGTGGTGTCGAGGCTGAAGGCAGCAGGAAAGCCTGCAGCCCCCAGGTCTGTGGGGCTATGCAAGCGGTTCCCAAAGAGCTTTAGAACAAGGCATAGTTTTCCCTGCTTGCTCTTTGGGCCTGGGACCCACATCCAGCCATATGGCCATTTTTGTGCCTGGCGCGGCGCCAAGTGGGAAATGGTGGTGTCGAGGCTGAAGGTAGCAGGAAAGCCCCCTGCCCCCAGGTCTGTAGGGCTACGCAAGTGGTTCACGCAGAGCTTTAGAACAAGGCATAGTTTTCCCTGCTGGCTCTTTGCACATGGGACCCATCTCCAGCCATATGGCCATTTTTGTGCGTGGCGCGGCGCCAAGTGGGAAAGGGTGGTTTTGAGGCTGAAGGCAGCAGGAAAGCCCGCAGCCCCCAGGTCTGTGGGGCTATGCAAGCTGTTCCCAAAGAGCTTTAGAACAAGGCATAGTTTTCCCTGCAGGCTCTTTGGGCGGGGGCTCATCTCCAGCCATATGGCCATTTTTGTGCCTGGCGCGGCGCCAAGTGGGAAAGGGTGGTTTTGAGGCTGAAGGCAGCAGGAAAGCCCGCAGCCCCCAGGTCTGAGGGGCTATGCAAGCGGTTCCCAAAGAGCTTTAGAACAAGGCATAGTGTTCCCTGCTGGCTCTTTGGGCGTGGGAACCATCTCCAGCCGTATGGCCATTTTTGTGCCTGCAACGGCTCCAAGAGGGAAAGGGTTGTGTCGAGGCTGAAGGCAGCAGGAAAGCCTGCAGCGCCCAGATCTGTGGGGCTACGCAAGAGGTTCCCAAAGAGCTTTAGAACAAGGCATAGTTTTCCCTGCTGGCTCTTTGGGCGGGGGAACCATCTCCAGCCGTATGGCCATTTTTGTGCCTGGCGCGGTGCCAAGTGGGAAAGGGTGGTTTTGAGGCTGAAGGCAGCAGGAAAGCCTGCAGCCCCCAGGTCTGTGGGGCTACGTAAGCGGTTCCCAAAGAGCTTTAGAACAAGGCATAATTTTCCCTGCTGGCTCTTTGGGCGTGGGACCCATTTCCAGCCGTATGGCCTTTTTTGTGCCTGGCGCATCGCCAAGAGGGAAAGGGTGGTTTTGAGGCTGAAGGCAGCAGGAAAGCCCGCAGCCCCCAGGTCTGTGGGGCTATGCAAGCGGTTCCCAAAGAGCTTTAGAACAAGGCATAATTTTTCCCTGCTGGCTCTTTGGGCGGGGGACCCATCTCCAGCCGTATGGCCATTTTTGTGCCTGGCGCGGCGCCAAGTGGGAAAGGGTGGTGTCGAGGCTGAAGGCAGCAGGAAAGCCTGCAGCCCCCAGGTCTGTGGGGCTACGCAAGCTGTTCCCAAAGAGCTTTAGAACAAGGCATAATTTTTCCCTGCTGGCTCCTTGGCGGGGGCTCATCTCCAGCCATATGGCCATTTTTGTGCGTGGCGCGGCGCCAAGTGGGAAAGGGTGGTTTTGAGGCTGAAGGCAGCAGGAAAGCCCGCAGCCCCCAGGTCTGTGGGGCTATGCAAGCGGTTCCCAAAGAGCTTTAGAACAAGGCATAGTTTTCCCTGCTTGCTCTTTTGGCCTGGGACACATATCCAGCCATAGGGCCATTTTTGTGGCTGGCGCGGCGCCAAGTGGGAAAGGGTGATTTTGAGGCTGAAGGCAGCAGGAAAGCCTGCAGCCCCCAGGTCTGTGGGTCTACGCAAGCGGTTCCCAAAGAGCTTTAGAACAAGGCATAGTTTACCCTACTGGCTCTTTGGGCGTGGGAACCATCTCCAGCCATAAGGCCATTTTTGTGCCTGGCGCGGCGCCAAGTGGGAAAGGGTGGTTTTGAGGAAGAAGGCAGCAGGAAAGCCTGCAGCCCCCAGGTCTGTGGGTCTACGCAAGCGGTTCCCAAAGAGCTTTAGAACAAGGCATAGTTTTCCCTGCCAGCTCCTTGGGCGTGGGACCCATCTCCAGCCATATGGCCATTTTTGTGCCTGGCGCGGCAACTAATGGGAAAGGGTGGTGTCGAGGCTGAAGGCAGCAGGAAAGCCTGCAGCCCCCAGGTCTGTGGGGCTATGCAAGCGGTTCCCAAAGAGCTTTAGAACAAGGCATAGTTTTCCCTGCTTGCTCTTTGGGCCTGGGACCCATATCCAGCCATATGGCCATTTTTGTGGCTGGCGCGGCGCCAAGTGGGAAATGGTGGTGTCGAGGCTGAAGGTAGCAGGAAAGCCCCCTGCCCCCAGGTCTGTAGGGCTACGCAAGTGGTTCACGCAGAGCTTTAGAACAAGGCATAGTTTTCCCTGCTGGCTCTTTGGACATGGGACCCATCTCCAGCCATATGGCCATTTTTGTGGCTGGCGCGGCGCCAAGTGGGAAAGGGTGGTTTTGAGGCTGAAGGCAGCAGGAAAGCCCGCAGCCCCCAGGTCTGTGGGGCTACGTATGCGGTTCCCAAAGAGCTTTAGAACAAGGCATATTTTTCCGTGCTGGCTCTTTGGGCGTGGGACCCATATCCAGCCATATGGCCATTTTTGTGCCTGGCGCGGCGCCAAGTGGGAAAGGGTGATTTTGAGGCTGAAGGCAGCAGGAAAGCCCGCAGCCCGCAGGTCTGTGGGGCTACGCAAGCGGTTCCCAAAGAGCTTTAGAACAAGGCATAGTTTTCCCTGCTGGCTCTTTGGGCGGGGGACTCATCTCCAGCCGTATGGCCATTTTTGTACCTGCAAGGGCTCCAAGAGGGAAAGGGTTGTGTCGAGGCTGAAGGCAGCAGGAAAGCCTGCAGCCCCCAGGTCTGTGGGGCTACGCAAGAGGTTCCCAAAGAGCTTTAGAACAAGGCATAGTTTTCCCTGCTGGCTCTTTGGGCGTGGGAACCATCTCCAGCCGTATGGCCATTTTTGTGCCTGGCGCGGTGCCAAGTGGGAAAGGGTGGTTTTGAGGCTGAAGGCAGCAGGAAAGCCTGCAGCCCCCAGGTCTGTGGGGCTACGTAAGCGGTTCCCAAAGAGCTTTAGAACAAGGCATAATTTTTCCCTGCTGGCTCTTTGGGCGTGGGACCCATTTCCAGCCGTATGGCCTTTTTTGTGCCTGGCGCAGCGCCAAGAGGGAAAGGGTGGTTTTGAGGCTGAAGGCAGCAGGAAAGCCCGCAGCCCCCAGGTCTGTGGGGCTATGCAAGCGGTTCCCAAAGAGCTTTAGAACAAGGCATAATTTTTCCCTGCTGGCTCCTTTGGCGGGGGCTCATCACCAGCCATATGGCCATTTTTGTGCCTGGCGCGGCGCCAAGTGGGAAAGGGTGGTTTTGAGGCTGAAGGCAGCAGGAAAGCCCGCAGCCCCCAGGTCTGTGGGGCTATGCAAGCAGTTCCCAAAGAGCTTTAGAACAAGGCATAGTTTTCCCTGCTTGCTCTTTGGGCCTGGGACCCATATCCAGCCATATGGCCATTTTTGTGGCTGGCGCAGCGCCAAGTGGGAAATGGTGGTGTCGAGGCTGAAGGTAGCAGGAAAGCCCCCTGCCCCCAGGTCTGTAGGGCTACGCAAGTGGTTCACGCAGAGCTTTAGAACAAGGCATAGTTTTCCCTGCTGGCTCTTTGCACATGGGACCCATCTCCAGCCATATGGCCATTTTTGTGCGTGGCGCGGCGCCAAGTGGGAAAGGGTGGATTTGAGGCTGAAGGCAGCAGGAAAGCCCGCAGCCCGCAGGTCTGTGGGGCTACGTATGCGGTTCCCAAAGAGCTTTAGAACAAGGCATAATTTTTCTGTGCTGGCTCCTTGGGCGGGGGCTCATCTCCAGCCATATGGCCATTTTTGTGCCTGGCGCGGCGCCAAGTGGGAAAGGGTGGTTTTGAGGCTGAAGGCAGCAGGAAAGCCTGCAGCCCCCAGGTCTGTGGGGCTACGCAAGCGGTTCCCAAAGAGCTTTAGAACAAGGCATAGTTTTCCGTGCTTGCTCTTTTGGCCTGGGACACATATCCAGCCATAGGGCCATTTTTGTGGCTGGCGCGGCACCAAGTGGGAAAGGGTGGTTTTGAGGCTGAAGGCAGCAGGAAAGCCTGCAGCCCCCAGGTCTGTGGGGCTACGGAAGCGGTTCCCAAAGAGCTTTAGAACAAGGCATAATTTTTCCCTGCTGGCTCTTTTGGCAGGGGACCCATCTCCAGCCGTACGGCCATTTTTGTGCCTGGCGCGGCGCCAAGTGGGAAAGGGTGGTGTCGAGGCTGAAGGCAGCAGGAAAGCCTGCAGCCCCCAGGTCTGTGGGGCTACGCAAGCGGTTCCCAAAGAGCTTTAGAACAAGGCATAGTTTTCCCTGCTGGCTCCTTGGGCGGGGGCTCATCTCCAGCCATATGGCCATTTTTGTGCGTGGCGCGGCGCCAAGTGGGAAAGGGTGGTTTTGAGGCTGAAGGCAGCAGGAAAGCCCGCAGCCCCCAGGTCTGTGGGGCTATGCAAGCGGTTCCCAAAGAGCATTAGAACAAGGCATAATTTTCCCTGCTTGCTCTTTTGGCCTGGGAAACTTTTCCAGCCATAGGGCCATTTTTGTGCCTGGCACGGCGCCAAGTGGGAAAGGGTGGTTTTGAGGCTGAAGGCAGCAGGAAAGCCTGCAGCCCCCAGGTCTGTGGGGCTGCGCAAGCGGTTCCCAAAGAGCTTTAGAACAAGGCATAATTTTCCCTGCCAGCTCCTTGTGCGTGGGACCCATCTCCAGCCGTATGGCCATTTTTGTGCCTGGCGCGGCACCTAATGGGAAAGGGTGGTTTTGAGGCTGAAGGCAGCAGGAAAGCCTGCAGCCCCCAGGTCTGTGGGGCTACGCAAGCTGTTCCCAAAGAGCTTTAGAACAAGGCATAGTTTTCCCTCCAGGCTCTTTGGGCGGGGGCTCATCTCCAGCCATATGGCCATTTTTGTGCCTGGCGCGGCGCCAAGTGGGAAAGGGTGGTGTCGAGGCTGAAGGCAGCAGGAAAGCCTGCAGCCCCCAGGTCTGTGGGGCTACGCAAGCGGTTCCCAAAGAGCTTTAGAACAAGGCATAGTTTTCCCTGCTGGCTCTTTGGGCGGGGGACTCATCTCCAGCCGTATGGCCATTTTTGTACCTGCAACGGCTCCAAGAGGGAAAGGGTTGTGTCGAGGCTGAAGGCAGCAGGAAAGCCCGCAGCCCCCAGGTCTGTGGGGCTACGCAAGAGGTTCCCAAAGAGCTTTAGAACAAGGCATAGTTTTCCCTGCTGGCTCTTTGGGCGTGGGAACCATCTCCAGCCGTATGGCCATTTTTGTGCCTGGCGCGGTGCCAAGTGGGAAAGGGTGGTTTTGAGGCTGAAGGCAGCAGGAAAGCCTGCAGCCCCCAGGTCTGTGGGGCTACGTAAGCGGTTCCCAAAGAGCTTTAGAACAAGGCATAATTTTTCCCTGCTGGCTCTTTGGGCGTGGGACCCATTTCCAGCCGTATGGCCTTTTTTGTGCCTGGCGCAGCGCCAAGAGGGAAAGGGTGGTTTTGAGGCTGAAGGCAGCAGGAAAGCCCGCAGCCCCCAGGTCTGTGGGGCTATGCAAGCGGTTCCCAAAGAGCTTTAGAACAAGGCATAATTTTTCCCTGCTGGCTCCTTTGGCGGGGGCTCATCACCAGCCATATGGCCATTTTTGTGCCTGGCGCGGCGCCAAGTGGGAAAGGGTGGTTTTGAGGCTGAAGGCAGCAGGAAAGCCCGCAGCCCCCAGGTCTGTGGGGCTATGCAAGCAGTTCCCAAAGAGCTTTAGAACAAGGCATAGTTTTCCCTGCTTGCTCTTTGGGCCTGGGACCCATATCCAGCCATATGGCCATTTTTGTGGCTGGCGCAGCGCCAAGTGGGAAATGGTGGTGTCGAGGCTGAAGGTAGCAGGAAAGCCCCCTGCCCCCAGGTCTGTAGGGCTACGCAAGTGGTTCACGCAGAGCTTTAGAACAAGGCATAGTTTTCCCTGCTGGCTCTTTGCACATGGGACCCATCTCCAGCCATATGGCCATTTTTGTGCGTGGCGCGGCGCCAAGTGGGAAAGGGTGGATTTGAGGCTGAAGGCAGCAGGAAAGCCCGCAGCCCGCAGGTCTGTGGGGCTACGTATGCGGTTCCCAAAGAGCTTTAGAACAAGGCATAATTTTTCCGTGCTGGCTCCTTGGGCGGGGGCTCATCTCCAGCCATATGGCCATTTTTGTGCCTGGCGCGGCGCCAAGTGGGAAAGGGTGGTTTTGAGGCTGAAGGCAGCAGGAAAGCCTGCAGCCCCCAGGTCTGTGGGGCTACGCAAGCGGTTCCCAAAGAGCTTTAGAACAAGGCATAGTTTTCCGTGCTTGCTCTTTTGGCCTGGGACACATATCCAGCCATAGGGCCATTTTTGTGGCTGGCGCGGCACCAAGTGGGAAAGGGTGGTTTTGAGGCTGAAGGCAGCAGGAAAGCCTGCAGCCCCCAGGTCTGTGGGGCTACGGAAGCGGTTCCCAAAGAGCTTTAGAACAAGGCATAATTTTTCCCTGCTGGCTCTTTTGGCAGGGGACCCATCTCCAGCCGTACGGCCATTTTTGTGCCTGGCGCGGCGCCAAGTGGGAAAGGGTGGTGTCGAGGCTGAAGGCAGCAGGAAAGCCTGCAGCCCCCAGGTCTGTGGGGCTACGCAAGCGGTTCCCAAAGAGCTTTAGAACAAGGCATAGTTTTCCCTGCTGGCTCCTTGGGCGGGGGCTCATCTCCAGCCATATGGCCATTTTTGTGCGTGGCGCGGCGCCAAGTGGGAAAGGGTGGTTTTGAGGCTGAAGGCAGCAGGAAAGCCCGCAGCCCCCAGGTCTGTGGGGCTATGCAAGCGGTTCCCAAAGAGCATTAGAACAAGGCATAATTTTCCCTGCTTGCTCTTTTGGCCTGGGAAACTTTTCCAGCCATAGGGCCATTTTTGTGCCTGGCACGGCGCCAAGTGGGAAAGGGTGGTTTTGAGGCTGAAGGCAGCAGGAAAGCCTGCAGCCCCCAGGTCTGTGGGGCTGCGCAAGCGGTTCCCAAAGAGCTTTAGAACAAGGCATAATTTTCCCTGCCAGCTCCTTGGGCGTGGGACCCATCTCCAGCCGTATGGCCATTTTTGTGCCTGGCGCGGCACCTAATGGGAAAGGGTGGTTTTGAGGCTGAAGGCAGCAGGAAAGCCTGCAGCCCCCAGGTCTGTGGGGCTACGCAAGCTGTTCCCAAAGAGCTTTAGAACAAGGCATAGTTTTCCCTGCAGGCTCTTTGGGCGGGGGCTCATCTCCAGCCATATGGCCATTTTTGTGCCTGGCGCGGCGCCAAGTGGGAAAGGGTGGTTTTGAGGCTGAAGGCAGCAGGAAAGCCCGCAGCCCCCAGGTCTGAGGGGCTATGCAAGCGGTTCCCAAAGAGCTTTAGAACAAGGCATAGTTTTCCCTGCCAGCTCCTTGGCCGTGGGACCCATCTCCAGCCGTATGGCCATTTTTGTGCCTGGCGCGGCACCTAATGGGAAAGGGTGTTGTCAAGGCTGAAGGCAGCAGGAAAGCCTGCAGCCCCCAGGTCTGTGGGGCTACGCAAGGTGTTCCCAAAGAGCTTTAGAACAAGGCATAGTTTTCCCTGTAGGCTCCTTGGGCGGGGGCTCATCTCCAGCCATATGGCCATTTTTGTGCCTGGCGCGGCGCCAAGAGGGAAAGGGTGGTTTTGAGGCTGAAGGCAGCAGGAAAGCCCGCTGCCCCCAGGTCTGTAGGGCTACGCAAGTGGTTCCCGCAGAGCTTTAGAACAAGGCATATTTTTCCCTGCTGGCTCTTTGGACATGGGACCCATCTCCAGCCATATGGCCATTTTTGTGCCTGGCGCGGCGCCAAGTGGGAAAGGGTGGTTTTGAGGCTGAAGGCAGCAGGAAAGCCCGCAGCCCCCTGGTCTGTGGGGCTACGGAAGCGGTTCCCAAAGAGCTTTAGAACAAGGCATAACTTTTCCCTGCTGGCTCTTTGGGCGGGGGCTCATCTCCAGCCATATGGCCATTTTTGTGCGTGGCGTGGCGCCAAGTGGGAAAGGGTGGTTTTGAGGCTGAAGGCAGCAGGAAAGCCCGCAGCCCCCAGGTCTGTGGGGCTATGCAAGCAGTTCCCAAAGAGCTTTAGAACAAGGCATAGTTTTCCCTGCTTGCTCTTTTGGCCTGGGAATCATCTCCAGCCGTATGGCCATTTTTGTGCCTGCAACGGGTCCAAGAGGGAAAGGGTTGTGTCGAGGCTGAAGGCAGCAGGAAAGCCTGCAGCCCCCAGGTCTGTGGGGCTACGCAAGAGGTTCCCAAAGAGCTTTAGAACAAGGCATAGTTTTCCCTGCTGGCTCTTTGGGCGTGGGAACCATCTCCAGCCGTATGGCCATTTTTGTGCCTGGCGCGGTGCCAAGTGGGAAAGGGTGGTTTTGAGGCTGAAGGCAGCAGGAAAGCCTGCAGCCCCCAGGCATGTGGGGCTACGTAAGGAGTTCCCAAAGAGCTTTAGAACAAGGCATAATTTTCCCTGCTGGCTCTTTGGGCGTGGGACCCATTTCCAGCCGTATGGCCTTTTTTGTGCCTGGCGCAGCGCCAAGAGGGAAAGGGTGGTTTTGAGGCTGAAGGCAGCAGGAAAGCCCGCAGCCCCCAGGTCTGTGGGGCTATGCAAGCGGTTCCCAAAGAGCTTTAGAACAAGGCATAATTTTTCCGTGCTGGCTCTTTGGGCGGGGGACCCATCTCCAGCCGTATGGCCATTTATGTGCCTGGCGCGGCGCCAAGTGGGAAAGGGTGCTGTCGAGGCTGAAGGCAGCAGGAAAGCCTGCAGCCCCCAGGTCTGTGGGGCTACGCAAGCGGTTCCCAAAGAGCTTTAGAACAAGGCATAATTTTTCCCTGCTGGCTCCTTGGGCGGGGGCTCATCTCCAGCCATATGGCCATTTTTGTGCCTGGCGCGGCGCCAAGTGGGAAAGGGTGGTTTTGAGGCTGAAGGCAGCAGGAAAGCCCGCAGCCCCCAGGTCTGTGGGGCTATGCAAGCGGTTCCCAAAGAGCTTTAGAACAAGGCATAGTTTTCCCTGCTTGCTCTTTTGGCCTGGGACACATATCCAGCCATAGGGCCATTTTTGTGGCTGGCGCGGCGCCAAGTGGGAAAGGGTGATTTTGAGGCTGAAGGCAGCAGGAAAGCCTGCAGCCCCCACGTCTGTGGGGCTACGCAAGCGGTTCCCAAAGAGCTTTAGAACAAGGCATAGTTTACCCTACTGGCTCTTTGAGCGTGGGAACCATCTCCAGCCATAAGGCCATTTTTGTGCGTGGCGCGGCGCCAAGTGGGAAAGGGTGGTTTTGAGGAAGAAGGCAGCAGGAAAGCCTGCAGCCCCCAGGTCTGTGGGTCTACGCAAGCGGTTCCCAAAGAGCTTTAGAACAAGGCATAGTTTTCCCTGCCAGCTCCTTGGGCGTGGGACCCATCTCCAGCCATATGGCCATTTTTGTGCCTGGCGCGGCAACTAATGGGAAAGGGTGGTGTCGAGGCTGAAGGCAGCAGGAAAGCCTGCAGCCCGCAGGTCTGTGGGGCTATGCAAGCGGTTCCCAAAGAGATTTAGAACAAGGCATAGTTTTCCCTGCTGGCTCTTTGGGCCTGGGACCCATATCCAGCCATATGGCCATTTTTGTGCCTGGCGCGGCGCCAAGTGGGAAATGGTGGTGTCGAGGCTGAAGGTAGCAGGAAAGCCCCCTGCCCCCAGGTCTGTAGGGCTACGCAAGTGGTTCACGCAGAGCTTTAGAACAAGGCATAGTTTTCCCTGCTGGCTCTTTGCACATGGGACCCATCTCCAGCCATATGGCCATTTTTGTGCCTGGCGCGGCGCCAAGTGGGAAAGGGTGGTTTTGAGGCTGAAGGCAGCAGGAAAGCCCGCAGCCCCCAGGTCTCAGGGGCTATGCAAGCTGTTCCCAAAGAGCTTTAGAACAAGGCATAGTTTTCCCTGCAGGCTCTTTGGGCGTGGGAACCATCTCCAGCCGTATGGCCATTTTTGTGCCTGCAACGGCTCCAAGAGGGAAAGGGTTGTGTCGAGGCTGAAGGCAGCAGGAAAGCCTGCAGCCCCCAGATCTGTGGGGCTACGCAAGAGGTTCCCAAAGAGCTTTAGAACAAGGCATAGTTTTCCCTGCTGGCTCTTTGGGCGTGGGAACCATCTCCAGCTGTATTGCCATTTTTGTGCCTGGCGCGGCGCCAAGTGGGAAAGGGTGGTTTTGAGGCTGAAGGCAGCAGGAAAGCCTGCAGCCCCCAGGTCTGTGGGGCTACGTAAGCGGTTCCCAAAGAGCTTTAGAACAAGGCATAATTTTCCCTGCTGGCTCTTTGGGCGTGGGACCCATTTCCAGCCGTATGGCCTTTTTTGTGCCTGGCGCAGCGCCAAGAGGGAAAGGGTGGTTTTGAGGCTGAAGGCAGCAGGAAAGTCCGCAGCCCCCAGGTCTGTGGGGCTATGCAAGCGGTTCCCAAAGAGCTTTAGAACAAGGCATAATTTTTCCCTGCTGGCTCTTTGGGCGGGGGACCCATCTCCAGCCGTATGGCCATTTTTGTGCCTGGCGCGGCGCCAAGTGGGAAAGGGTGGTGTCGAGGCTGAAGGCAGCAGGAAAGCCTGCAGCCCCCAGGTCTGTGGGGCTACGCAAGTGGTTCACGCAGAGCTTTAGAACAAGGCATAGTTTTCCCTGCTGGCTCTTTGCACATGGGACCCATCTCCAGCCATATGGCCATTTTTGTGCCTGGCGCGGCGCCAAGTGGGAAAGGGTGGTTTTGAGGCTGAAGGCAGCAGGAAAGCCCGCAGCCCCCAGGTCTCAGGGGCTATGCAAGCTGTTCCCAAAGAGCTTTAGAACAAGGCATAGTTTTCCCTGCAGGCTCTTTGGGCGTGGGAACCATCTCCAGCCGTATGGCCATTTTTGTGCCTGCAACGGCTCCAAGAGGGAAAGGGTTGTGTCGAGGCTGAAGGCAGCAGGAAAGCCTGCAGCCCCCAGATCTGTGGGGCTATGCAAGAGGTTCCCAAAGAGCTTTAGAACAAGGCATAGTTTTCCCTGCTGGCTCTTTGGGCGTGGGAACCATCTCCAGCTGTATTGCCATTTTTGTGCCTGGCGCGGCGCCAAGTGGGAAAGGGTGGTTTTGAGGCTGAAGGCAGCAGGAAAGCCTGCAGCCCCCAGGTCTGTGGGGCTACGTAAGCGGTTCCCAAAGAGCTTTAGAACAAGGCATAATTTTCCCTGCTGGCTCTTTGGGCGTGGGACCCATTTCCAGCCGTATGGCCTTTTTTGTGCCTGGCGCAGCGCCAAGAGGGAAAGGGTGGTTTTGAGGCTGAAGGCAGCAGGAAAGTCCGCAGCCCCCAGGTCTGTGGGGCTATGCAAGCGGTTCCCAAAGAGCTTTAGAACAAGGCATAATTTTTCCCTGCTGGCTCTTTGGGCGGGGGACCCATCTCCAGCCGTATGGCCATTTTTGTGCCTGGCGCGGCGCCAAGTGGGAAAGGGTGGTGTCGAGGCTGAAGGCAGCAGGAAAGCCTGCAGCCCCCAGGTCTGTGGGGCTACGCAAGTGGTTCACGCAGAGCTTTAGAACAAGGCATAGTTTTCCCTGCTGGCTCTTTGGGCGTGGGAACCATCTCCAGCCGTATGGCCATTTTTGTGCCTGCAACGGCTCCAAGAGGGAAAGGGTTGTGTCGAGGCTGAAGGCAGCAGGAAAGCCTGCAGCCCCCAGATCTGTGGGGCTACGCAAGAGGTTCCCAAAGAGCTTTAGAACAAGGCATAGTTTTCCCTGCTGGCTCTTTGGGCTTGGGAACCATCTCCAGCTGTATTGCCATTTTTGTGCCTGGCGCGGTGCCAAGTGGGAAAGGGTGGTTTTGAGGCTGAAGGCAGCAGGAAAGCCTGCAGCCCCCAGGTCTGTGGGGCTACGTAAGCGGTTCCCAAAGAGCTTTAGAACAAGGCATAATTTTCCCTGCTGGCTCTTTGGGCGTGGGACCCATTTCCAGCCGTATGGCCTTTTTTGTGCCTGGCGCAGCGCCAAGAGGGAAAGGGTGGTTTTGAGGCTGAAGGCAGCAGGAAAGTCCGCAGCCCCCAGGTCTGTGGGGCTATGCAAGCGGTTCCCAAAGAGCTTTAGAACAAGGCATAGTTTTCCCTGCTGGCTCTTTGGGCGGGGGACCCATCTCCAGCCGTATGGCCATTTTTGTGCCTGGCGCGGCGCCAAGTGGGAAAGGGTTGTGTCGAGGCTGAAGGCAGCAGGAAAGCCTGCAGCCCCCAGATCTGTGGGGCTACGCAAGAGGTTCCCAAAGAACTTTAGAACAAGGCATAGTTTTCCCTGCTGGCTCTTTGGGCGTGGGAACCATCTCCAGCTGTATTGCCATTTTTGTGCCTGGCGCGGCGCCAAGTGGGAAAGGGTGGTTTTGAGGCTGAAGGCAGCAGGAAAGCCCGCAGCCCCCAGGTCTGTGGGGCTACGTAAGCGGTTCCCAAAGCGCTTTAGAACAAGGCATAGTTTTCCCTGCTGGCTCTTTGGGCGTGGGACCCATTTCCAGCCGTATGGCCTTTTTTGTGCCTGGCGCAGCGCCAAGAGGGAAAGGGTGGTTTTGAGGCTGAAGGCAGCAGGAAAGTCCGCAGCCCCCAGGTCTGTGGGGCTATGCAAGCGGTTCCCAAAGAGCTTTAGAACAAGGCATAATTTTTCCCTGCTGGCTCTTTGGGCGGGGGACCCATCTCCAGCCGTATGGCCATTTTTGTGCCTGGCGCGGCGCCAAGTGGGAAAGGGTGGTGTCGAGGCTGAAGGCAGCAGGAAAGCCTGCAGCCCCCAGGTCTGTGGGGCTACGCAAGTGGTTCACGCAGAGCTTTAGAACAAGGCATATTTTTCCCTGCTGGCTCTTTGGGCGTGGGAACCATCTCCAGCCGTATGGCCATTTTTGTGCCTGCAACGGCTCCAAGAGGGAAAGGGTTGTGTCGAGGCTGAAGGCAGCAGGAAAGCCTGCAGCCCCCAGATCTGTGGGGCTACGCAAGAGGTTCCCAAAGAGCTTTAGAACAAGGCATAGTTTTCCCTGCTGGCTCTTTGGGCTTGGGAACCATCTCCAGCTGTATTGCCATTTTTGTGCCTGGCGCGGTGCCAAGTGGGAAAGGGTGGTTTTGAGGCTGAAGGCAGCAGGAAAGCCTGCAGCCCCCAGGTCTGTGGGGCTACGTAAGCGGTTCCCAAAGAGCTTTAGAACAAGGCATAATTTTCCCTGCTGGCTCTTTGGGCGTGGGACCCATTTCCAGCCGTATGGCCTTTTTTGTGCCTGGCGCAGCGCCAAGAGGGAAAGGGTGGTTTTGAGGCTGAAGGCAGCAGGAAAGTCCGCAGCCCCCAGGTCTGTGGGGCTATGCAAGCGGTTCCCAAAGAGCTTTAGAACAAGGCATAGTTTTCCCTGCTGGCTCTTTGGGCGGGGGACCCATCTCCAGCCGTATGGCCATTTTTGTGCCTGGCGCGGCGCCAAGTGGGAAAGGGTGGTGTCGAGGCTGAAGGCAGCAGGAAAGCCTGCAGCCCCCAGGTCTGTGGGGCTACGCAAGCTGTTCCCAAAGAGCTTTAGAACAAGGCATAATTTTTCCCTGCTGGCTCCTTGGGCGGGGGCTCATCTCCAGCCATATGGCCATTTTTGTGCCTGGCGCGGCGCCAAGTGGGAAAGGGTGGTTTTGAGGCTGAAGGCAGCAGGAAAGCCCGCAGCCCCCAGGTCTGTGGGGCTATGCAAGCGGTTCCCAAAGAGCTTTAGAACAAGGCATAGTTTTCCCTGCTTGCTCTTTTGGCCTGGGACACATATCCAGCCATAGGGCCATTTTTGTGGCTGGCGCGGCGCCAAGTGGGAAAGGGTGATTTTGAGGCTGAAGGCAGCAGGAAAGCCTGCAGCCCCCAGGTCTGTAGGGCTACGCAAGCGGTTCCCAAAGAGCTTTAGAACAAGGCATAGTTTACCCTACTGGCTCTTTGGGCGTGGGAACCATCTCCAGCCATAAGGCCATTTTTGTGCCTGGCGCGGCGCCAAGTGGGAAAGGGTGGTTTTGAGGAAGAAGGCAGCAGGAAAGCCTGCAGCCCCCAGGTCTGTGGGTCTACGCAAGCGGTTCCCAAAGAGCTTTAGAACAAGGCATAGTTTTCCCTGCCAGCTCCTTGGGCGTGGGACCCATCTCCAGCCATATGGCCATTTTTGTGCCTGGCGCGGCAACTAATGGGAAAGGGTGGTGTCGAGGCTGAAGGCAGCAGGAAAGCCTACAGCCCCCAGGTCTGTGGGGCTATGCAAGCGGTTCCCAAAGAGCTTTAGAACAAGGCATAGTTTTCCCTGCTTGCTCTTTGGGCCTGGGACCCATATCCAGCCATATGGCCATTTTTGTGCCTGGCGCGGCGCCAAGTGGGAAAGGGTGGTGTCGAGGCTGAAGGCAGCAGGAAAGCCTGCAGCCCCCAGGTCTGTGGGGCTACGCAAGCGGTTCCCAAAGAGCTTTAGAACAAGGCATAGTTTTCCCTGCTGGCTCCTTGGGCGGGGGCTCATCTCCAGCCATATGGCCATTTTTGTGCGTGGCGCGGCGCCAAGTGGGAAAGGGTGGTTTTGAGGCTGAAGGCAGCAGGAAAGCCCGCAGCCCCCAGGTCTGTGGGGCTATGCAAGCGGTTCCCAAAGAGCATTAGAACAAGGCATAATTTTCCCTGCTTGCTCTTTTGGCCTGGGAAACTTTTCCAGCCATAGGGCCATTTTTGTGCCTGGCACGGCGCCAAGTGGGAAAGGGTGGTTTTGAGGCTGAAGGCAGCAGGAAAGCCTGCAGCCCCCAGGTCTGTGGGGCTGCGCAAGCGGTTCCCAAAGAGCTTTAGAACAAGGCATAATTTTCCCTGCCAGCTCCTTGGGCGTGGGACCCATCTCCAGCCGTATGGCCATTTTTGTGCCTGGCGCGGCACCTAATGGGAAAGGGTGGTTTTGAGGCTGAAGGCAGCAGGAAAGCCTGCAGCCCCCAGGTCTGTGGGGCTACGCAAGCTGTTCCCAAAGAGCTTTAGAACAAGGCATAGTTTTCCCTGCAGGCTCTTTGGGCAGGGGCTCATCTCCAGCCATATGGCCATTTTTGTGCCTGGCGCGGCGCCAAGTGGGAAAGGGTGGTTTTGAGGCTGAAGGCAGCAGGAAAGCCCGCAGCCCCCAGGTCTGAGGGGCTATGCAAGCGGTTCCCAAAGAGCTTTAGAACAAGGCATAGTTTTCCCTGCCAGCTCCTTGGCCGTGGGACCCATCTCCAGCCGTATGGCCATTTTTGTGCCTGGCGCGGCACCTAATGGGAAAGGGTGTTGTCAAGGCTGAAGGCAGCAGGAAAGCCTGCAGCCCCCAGGTCTGTGGGGCTACGCAAGGTGTTCCCAAAGAGCTTTAGAACAAGGCATAGTTTTCCCTGTAGGCTCCTTGGGCGGGGGCTCATCTCCAGCCATATGGCCATTTTTGTGCCTGGCGCGGCGCCAAGAGGGAAAGGGTGGTTTTGAGGCTGAAGGCAGCAGGAAAGCCCGCAGCCCCCAGGTCTGTGGGGCTATGCAAGCAGTTCCCAAAGAGCTTTAGAACAAGGCATAGTTTTCCCTGCTTGCTCTTTTGGCCTGGGAATCATCTCCAGCCGTATGGCCATTTTTGTGCCTGCAACGGGTCCAAGAGGGAAAGGGTTGTGTCGAGGCTGAAGGCAGCAGGAAAGCCTGCAGCCCCCAGGTCTGTGGGGCTACGCAAGAGGTTCCCAAAGAGCTTTAGAACAAGGCATAGTTTTCCCTGCTGGCTCTTTGGGCGTGGGAACCATCTCCAGCCGTATGGCCATTTTTGTGCCTGGCGCGGTGCCAAGTGGGAAAGGGTGGTTTTGAGGCTGAAGGCAGCAGGAAAGCCTGCAGCCCCCAGGCATGTGGGGCTACGTAAGGAGTTCCCAAAGAGCTTTAGAACAAGGCATAATTTTCCCTGCTGGCTCTTTGGGCGTGGGACCCATTTCCAGCCGTATGGCCTTTTTTGTGCCTGGCGCAGCGCCAAGAGGGAAAGGGTGGTTTTGAGGCTGAAGGCAGCAGGAAAGCCCGCAGCCCCCAGGTCTGTGGGGCTATGCAAGCGGTTCCCAAAGAGCTTTAGAACAAGGCATAATTTTTCCGTGCTGGCTCTTTGGGCGGGGGACCCATCTCCAGCCGTATGGCCATTTATGTGCCTGGCGCGGCGCCAAGTGGGAAAGGGTGCTGTCGAGGCTGAAGGCAGCAGGAAAGCCTGCAGCCCCCAGGTCTGTGGGGCTACGCAAGCGGTTCCCAAAGAGCTTTAGAACAAGGCATAATTTTTCCCTGCTGGCTCCTTGGGCGGGGGCTCATCTCCAGCCGTATGGCCATTTTTGTGCCTGGCGCGGCGCCAAGTGGGAAAGGGTGGTTTTGAGGCTGAAGGCAGCAGGAAAGCCCGCAACCCCCAGGTCTGTGGGGCTATGCAAGCGGTTCCCAAAGAGCTTTAGAACAAGGCATAGTTTTCCCTGCTTGCTCTTTTGGCCTGGGACACATATCCAGCCATAGGGCCATTTTTGTGGCTGGCGCGGCGCCAAGTGGGAAAGGGTGATTTTGAGGCTGAAGGCAGCAGGAAAGCCTGCAGCCCCCAGGTCTGTGGGGCTACGCAAGCGGTTCCCAAAGAGCTTTAGAACAAGGCATAGTTTACCCTACTGGCTCTTTGAGCGTGGGAACCATCTCCAGCCATAAGGCCATTTTTGTGCGTGGCGCGGCGCCAAGTGGGAAAGGGTGGTTTTGAGGAAGAAGGCAGCAGGAAAGCCTGCAGCCCCCAGGTCTGTGGGTCTACGCAAGCGGTTCCCAAAGAGCTTTAGAACAAGGCATAGTTTTCCCTGCCAGCTCCTTGGGCGTGGGACCCATCTCCAGCCATATGGCCATTTTTGTGCCTGGCGCGGCAACTAATGGGAAAGGGTGGTTGTGAGGCTGAAGGCAGCAGGAAAGCCTGCAGCCCCCAGGTCTGTGGGGCTATGCAAGCGGTTCCCAAAGAGATTTAGAACAAGGCATAGTTTTCCCTGCTGGCTCTTTGGGCCTGGGACCCATATCCAGCCATATGGCCATTTTTGTGCCTGGCGCGGCGCCAAGTGGGAAATGGTGGTGTCGAGGCTGAAGGTAGCAGGAAAGCCCCCTGCCCCCAGGTCTGTAGGGCTACGCAAGTGGTTCACGCAGAGCTTTAGAACAAGGCATAGTTTTCCCTGCTGGCTCTTTGCACATGGGACCCATCTCCAGCCATATGGCCATTTTTGTGCCTGGCGCGGCGCCAAGTGGGAAAGGGTGGTTTTGAGGCTGAAGGCAGCAGGAAAGCCCGCAGCCCCCAGGTCTCAGGGGCTATGCAAGCTGTTCCCAAAGAGCTTTAGAACAAGGCATAGTTTTCCCTGCAGGCTCTTTGGGCGTGGGAACCATCTCCAGCCGTATGGCCATTTTTGTGCCTGCAACGGCTCCAAGAGGGAAAGGGTTGTGTCGAGGCTGAAGGCAGCAGGAAAGCCTGCAGCCCCCAGATCTGTGGGGCTACGCAAGAGGTTCCCAGAGAGCTTTAGAACAAGGCATAGTTTTCCCTGCTGGCTCTTTGGGCGTGGGAACCATCTCCAGCTGTATTGCCATTTTTGTGCCTGGCGCGGCGCTAAGTGGGAAAGGGTGGTTTTGAGGCTGAAGGCAGCAGGAAAGCCTGCAGCCCCCAGGTCTGTGGGGCTACGTAAGCGGTTCCCAAAGAGCTTTAGAACAAGGCATAATTTTCCCTGCTGGCTCTTTGGGCGTGGGACCCATTTCCAGCCGTATGGCCTTTTTTGTGCCTGGCGCAGCGCCAAGAGGGAAAGGGTGGTTTTGAGGCTGAAGGCAGCAGGAAAGTCCGCAGCCCCCAGGTCTGTGGGGCTATGCAAGCGGTTCCCAAAGAGCTTTAGAACAAGGCATAATTTTTCCCTGCTGGCTCTTTGGGCGGGGGACCCATCTCCAGCCGTATGGCCATTTTTGTGCCTGGCGCGGCGCCAAGTGGGAAAGGGTGGTGTCGAGGCTGAAGGCAGCAGGAAAGCCTGCAGCCCCCAGGTCTGTGGGGCTACGCAAGTGGTTCACGCAGAGCTTTAGAACAAGGCATAGTTTTCCCTGCTGGCTCTTTGGGCGTGGGAACCATCTCCAGCCGTATGGCCATTTTTGTGCCTGCAACGGCTCCAAGAGGGAAAGGGTTGTGTCGAGGCTGAAGGCAGCAGGAAAGCCTGCAGCCCCCAGATCTGTGGGGCTACGCAAGAGGTTCCCAAAGAGCTTTAGAACAAGGCATAGTTTTCCCTGCTGGCTCTTTGGGCTTGGGAACCATCTCCAGCTGTATTGCCATTTTTGTGCCTGGCGCGGTGCCAAGTGGGAAAGGGTGGTTTTGAGGCTGAAGGCAGCAGGAAAGCCTGCAGCCCCCAGGTCTGTGGGGCTACGTAAGCGGTTCCCAAAGAGCTTTAGAACAAGGCATAATTTTCCCTGCTGGCTCTTTGGGCGTGGGACCCATTTCCAGCCGTATGGCCTTTTTTGTGCCTGGCGCAGCGCCAAGAGGGAAAGGGTGGTTTTGAGGCTGAAGGCAGCAGGAAAGTCCGCAGCCCCCAGGTCTGTGGGGCTATGCAAGCGGTTCCCAAAGAGCTTTAGAACAAGGCATAGTTTTCCCTGCTGGCTCTTTGGGCGGGGGACCCATCTCCAGCCGTATGGCCATTTTTGTGCCTGGCGCGGCGCCAAGTGGGAAAGGGTGGTGTCGAGGCTGAAGGCAGCAGGAAAGCCTGCAGCCCCCAGGTCTGTGGGGCTACGCAAGCTGTTCCCAAAGAGCTTTAGAACAAGGCATAATTTTTCCCTGCTGGCTCCTTGGGCGGGGGCTCATCTCCAGCCATATGGCCATTTTTGTGCCTGGCGCGGCGCCAAGTGGGAAAGGGTGGTTTTGAGGCTGAAGGCAGCAGGAAAGCCCGCAGCCCCCAGGTCTGTGGGGCTATGCAAGCGGTTCCCAAAGAGCTTTAGAACAAGGCATAGTTTTCCCTGCTTGCTCTTTTGGCCTGGGACACATATCCAGCCATAGGGCCATTTTTGTGGCTGGCGCGGCGCCAAGTGGGAAAGGGTGATTTTGAGGCTGAAGGCAGCAGGAAAGCCTGCAGCCCCCAGGTCTGTAGGGCTACGCAAGCGGTTCCCAAAGAGCTTTAGAACAAGGCATAGTTTACCCTACTGGCTCTTTGGGCGTGGGAACCATCTCCAGCCATAAGGCCATTTTTGTGCGTGGCGCGGCGCCAAGTGGGAAAGGGTGGTTTTGAGGAAGAAGGCAGCAGGAAAGCCTGCAGCCCCCAAGTCTGTGGGTCTACGCAAGCGGTTCCCAAAGAGCTTTAGAACAAGGCATAGTTTTCCCTGCTGGCTCTTTGGACATGGGACCCATCTCCAGCCATATGGCCATTTTTGTGCGTGGCGCAGCGCCAAGTGCGAAAGGGTGGTTTTGAGGCTGAAGGCAGCAGGAAAGCCCGCAGCCCCCAGGTCTGTGGGGCTACGTATGCGGTTCCAAAGAGCTTTAGAACAAGGCATATTTTTCCGTGCTGGCTCTTTGGGCGTGGGACCCATCTACAGCCGTATGGCCATTTTTGTGCCTGGCGCGGCGCCAAGTGGGAAAGGGTGATTTTGAGGCTGAAGGCAGCAGGAAAGCCCGCAGCCCGCAGGTCTGTGGGGCTACGCAAGCGGTTCCCAAAGAGCTTTAGAACAAGGCATAGTTTTCCCTGCTGGCTCTTTGGGCGGGGGACTCATCTCCAGCCGTATGGCCATTTTTGTACCTGCAACGGCTCCAAGAGGGAAAGGGTTGTGTCGAGGCTGAAGGCAGCAGGAAAGCCTGCAGCCCCCAGGTCTGTGGGGCTACGCAAGAGGTTCCCAAAGAGCTTTAGAACAAGGCAGAGTTTTCCCTGCTGGCTCTTTGGGCGTGGGAACCATCTCCAGCCGTATGGCCATTTTTGTGCCTGGCGCGGTGCCAAGTGGGAAAGGGTGGTTTTGAGGCTGAAGGCAGCAGGAAAGCCTCCAGCCCCCAGGTCTGTGGGGCTACGCAAGCGGTTCCCAAAGAGCTTTAGAACAAGGCATAGTTTTCCCTGCTGGCTCTTTGTGCGTGGGACCCATTTCCAGCCGTATGGCCTTTTTTGTGCCTGGCGCAGCGCCAAGAGGGAAAGGGTGGTTTTGAGGCTGAAGGCAGCAGGAAAGCCCGCAGCCCCCAGGTCTGTGGGGCTATGCAAGCGGTTCCCAAAGAGCTTTAGAACAAGGCATAATTTTTCCCTGCTGGCTCTTTGGGCGGGGGACCCATCTCCAGCCGTATGGCCATTTTTGTGCCTGGCGCGGCGCCAAGTGGGAAAGGGTGTTTTTGAGGCTGAAGGCAGCAGGAAAGCCTGCAGCCCCCAGGTCTGTGGGGCTATGCAAGCGGTTCCCAAAGAGCTTTAGAACAAGGCATAGTTTTCCCTGCTTGCTCTTTTGGCCTGGGACACATATCCAGCCATAGGGCCATTTTTGTGGCTGGCGCGGCGCCAAGTGGGAAAGGGTGATTTTGAGGCTGAAGGCAGCAGGAAAGCCTGCAGCCCCCAGGTCTGTGGGGCTATGCAAGCGGTTCCCAAAGAGCTTTAGAACAAGGCATAGTTTTCCCTACTTGCTCTTTGGGCCTGGGACCCATATCCAGCCATATGGCCATTTTTGTGCCTGGCGCGGCGCCAAGTGGGAAATGGTGGTGTCGAGGCTGAAGGTAGCAGTAAAGCCCCCTGCCCCCAGGTCTGTAGGTCTACGCAAGTGGTTCACGCAGAGCTTTAGAACAAGGCATAGTTTTCCCTGCTGGCTCTTTGCACATGGGACCCATCTCCAGCCATATGGCCATTTTTGTGCCTGGCGCGGCGCCAAGGGGGAAAGGGTGGTTTTGAGGCTGAAGGCAGCAGGAAAGCCCGCAGCCCCCAGGTCTGTGGGGCTACGTATGCGGTTCCCAAAGAGCTTTAGAACAAGGCATAGTTTTCCCTGCTGGCTCCTTGGGCGGGGGACCCATCTCCAGCCATATGGCCATTTTTGTGCCTGCAACGGCTCCATGTGGGAAAGGGTGGTTTTGAGGCTGAAGGCAGCAGGAAAGCCCGCAGCCCCCAGGTCTGTGGGGCTACGTAAGCGGTTCCCAAAGAGCTTTAGAACCAGGCATAGTTTTCCCTGCTGGCTCTTTGGGCGTGGGACCCATCTCCAGCCATATGGCCATTTTTGTGCCTGGCGCGGCGCCAAGTGGGAAATGGTGGTTTTGAGGCTGAAGGTAGCAGGAAAGCCCCCTGCCCCCAGGTCTGTAGGGCTACGCAAGTGTTTCACGCAGAGCTTTAGAACAAGGCATAGTTTTCCCTGCTGGCTCTTTGCACATGGGACCCATCTCCAGCCATAAGGCCATTTTTGTGCCTGGCGCGGCGCCAATTGGGAAAGGGTGGTTTTGAGGAAGAAGGCAGCAGGAAAGCCTGCAGCCCCCAGGTCTGTGGGGCTACGTAAGCGGTTCCCAAAGAGCTTTAGAACAAGGCATAGTTTTCCCTGCTTGCTCTTTGGGCGTGGGACCCATATCCAGCCATAGGGCCATTTTTGTGCCTGGCGCGGCGCCAAGTGGGAAATGGTGGTTTTGAGGCTGAAGGTAGCAGGAAAGCCCCCTGCCCCCAGGTCTGTAGGGCTACGCAAGTGGTTCCCACAGAGCTTTAGAACAAGGCATAGTTTTCCCTGCTGGCTCTTTGCACATGGGACCCATCTCCAGCCATATGGCCATTTTTGTGCCTGGCGCGGCGCCAAGTGGGAAAGGGTGGTTTTGAGGCTGAAGGCAGCAGGAAAGCCCGCAGCCCCCAGGTCTGTGGGGCTACGTATGCGGTTCCCAAAGAGCTTTAGAACAAGGCATAGTTTTCCCTGCTGGCTCCTTGGGCGGGGGACTCATCTCCAGCCGTATGGCCATTTTTGTGCCTGGCGCGGCTCCATGTGGGAAAGGGTGGTTTTGAGGCTGAAGGCAGCAGGAAAGCCCGCAGCCCCCAGGTCTGTGGGGCTACGTAAGCGGATCACAAAGAGCTTTAGAACAAGGCATAGTTTTCCCTGCTGGCTCTTTGGGCGTGGGACCCATCTCCAGCCATATGGCCATTTTTGTGGCTGGCGCGGCGCCAAGTGGGAAAGGGTGGTTTTGAGGCTGAAGGCAGCAGGAAAGCCCGCAGCCCCCAGGTCTGTGGGGCTACGCAAGCGCTTCCCAAAGAGCTTTAGAACAAGGCATAGTTTTCCCTGCTGGCTCCTTGGGCGGGGGACTCATCTCCAGCCGTATGGCCATTTTTGTGCCTGCAACGGCTCCAAGTGGGAAAGGGTGGTGTCGAGGCTGAAGGCAGCAGGAAAGCCCACAGCCCCCAGGTCTGTGGGGCTACGCAAGTGGTTCGCAAAGAGCTTTAGAACAAGGCATAGTTTTCCCTGCTGGCTCTTTGGGCGTGGGAACCATCTCCAGCCGTATGGCCATTTTTGTGCCTGGCGCGGTGCCAAGTGGGAAAGGGTGGTTTTGAGGCTGAAGGCAGCAGGAAAGCCTCCAGCCCCCAGGTCTGTGGGGCTACGTAAGCGGTTCCCAAAGAGCTTTAGAACAAGGCATAATTTTCCCTGCTGGCTCTTTGGGCGTGGGACCCATCTCCAGCCATATGGCCATTTTTGTGCCTGGCGCGGCACCAAGTGGGAAAGGGTGGTTTTGAGGCTGAAGGCAGCAGGAAAGCCCGCAGCCCCCAGGTCTGTGGGGCTATGCAAGCGGTTCCCAAAGAGCTTTAGAACAAGGCATAGTTTTCCCTGCTTGCTCTTTTGGCCTGGGACACATATCCAGCCATAGGGCCATTTTTGTGCCTGGCGCGGCGCCAAGTGGGAAAGGGTGGTTTTGAGGAAGAAGGCAGCAGGAAAGCCTGCAGCCCCCAGGTCTGTGGGTCTACGCAAGCGGTTCCCAAAGAGCTTTAGAACAAGGCATAGTTTTCCCTGCCAGCTCCTTGGGCGTGGGACCCATCTCCAGCCATATGGCCATTTTTGTGCCTGGCGCGGCAACTAATGGGAAAGGGTGGTGTCGAGGCTGAAGGCAGCAGGAAAGCCTGCAGCCCCCAGGTCTGTGGGGCTATGCAAGCGGTTCCCAAAGAGCTTTAGAACAAGGCATAGTTTTCCCTACTTGCTCTTTGGGCCTGGGACCCATATCCAGCCATATGGCCATTTTTGTGCCTGGCGCGGCGCCAAGTGGGAAATGGTGGTGTCGAGGCTGAAGGTAGCAGTAAAGCCCCCTGCCCCCAGGTCTGTAGGGCTACGCAAGTGGTTCACGCAGAGCTTTAGAACAAGGCATAGTTTTCCCTGCTGGCTCTTTTGGCCTGGGACACATATCCAGCCATAGGGCCATTTTTGTGGCTGGCGCGGCGCCAAGTGGGAAAGGGTGGTTTTGAGGCTGAAGGCAGCAGGAAAGCCCGCAGCCCCCAGGTCTGTGGGGCTACGCAAGCGGTTCACGCAGAGCTTTAGAACAAGGCATAGTTTACCCTACTGGCTCTTTGGGCGTGGGAACCATCTCCAGCCATAAGGCCATTTTTGTGCCTGGCGCGGCGCCAAGTGGGAAAGGGTGGTTTTGAGGCTGAAGGCAGCAGGAAAGCCTGCAGCCCCCAGGTCTGTGGGTCTACGCAAGCGGTTCCCAAAGAGCTTTAGAACAAGGCATAATTTTTCCCTGCTGGCTCCTTGGGCGGGGGCTCATCTCCAGCCATATGGCCATTTTTGTGCCTGGCGCAGCGCCAAGTGGGAAAGGGTGGTGTCGAGGCTGAAGGCAGCAGGAAAGCCCGCAGCCCCCAGGTCTGTGGGGCTACGTAAGCGGTTCCCAAAGAGCTTTAGAACAAGGCATAGTTTTCCCTGCTGGCTCTTTGGGCGTGGGACCCATCTCCAGCCATATGGCCATTTTTGTGCCTGGCGCGGCGCCAAGTGGGAAAGGGTGGTTTTGAGGCTGAAGGCAGCAGGAAAGCCCGCAGCCCCCAGGTCTGTGGGGCTACGCAAGCGGTTCCCAAAGAGCTTTAGAACAAGGCATAGTTTTCCCTGCTGGCTCCTTGGGCAGGGGACTCATCTCCAGCCGTATGGCCATTTTTGTGCCTGCAACGGCTCCAAGTGGGAAAGGGTGGTGTCGAGGCTGAAGGCAGCAGGAAAGCCCGCAGCCCCCAGGTCTGTGGGGCTATGCAAGTGGTTCCCAAAGAGCTTTAGAGCAAGGCATAGTTTTCCCTGCTGGCTCTTTGGGCGTGGGAACCATTTCCAGCCGTATGGCCATTTTTGTGCCTGGCGCGGTGCCAAGTGGGAAAGGGTGGTTTTGAGGCTGAAGGCAGCAGGAAAGCCTGCAGCCCCCAGGTCTGTGGGGCTACGTAAGCGGTTCCCAAAGAGCTTTAGAACAAGGCATAATTTTCCCTGCTGGCTCTTTGGGCGTGGGACCCATTTCCAGCCGTATGGCCTTTTTTGTTTCTGGCGCAGCGCCAAGAGGGAAAGGGTGGTTTTGAGGCTGAAGGCAGCAGGAAAGCCTGCAGCCCCCAGGTCTGTGGGGCTACGCAAGCTGTTCCCAAAAAGCTTTAGAACAAGGCATAATTTTTCCCTGCTGGCTCCTTGGGCGGGGGCTCATCTCCAGCCATATGGCCATTTTTGTGCCTGGCGCGGCGCCAAGTGGGAAAGGGTGGTGTCGAGGCTGAAGGCAGCAGGAAAGCCTGCAGCCCCCAGGTCTGTGGGGCTACGCAAGCTGTTCCCAAAAAGCTTTAGAACAAGGCATAATTTTTCCCTGCTGGCTCCTTGGGCGGGGGCTCATCTCCAGCCATATGGCCATTTTTGTGCCTGGCGCGGCGCCAAGTGGGAAAGGGTGGTGTCGAGGCTGAAGGCAGCAGGAAAGCCCGCAGCCCCCAGGTCTGTGGGGTATGCAAGCGGTTCCCAAAGAGCTTTAGAACAAGGCATAGTTTTCCCTGCTGGCTCTTTTGGCCTGGGACACATATCCAGCCATATGGCCATTTTTGTGCCTGGCGCGGCGCCAAGTGGGAAAGGGTGATTTTGAGGCTGAAGGCAGCAGGAAAGCCTGCAGCCCCCAGGTCTGTGGGGCTACGCAAGCGGTTCCCAACGAGCTTTAGAACAAGGCATAGTTTACCCTACTGGCTCTTTGGGCGGGGGACCCATCTCCAGCCATAAGGCCATTTTTGTGCCTGGCGCGGCGCCAAGTGGGAAAGGGTGATTTTGAGGAAGAAGGCAGCAGGAAAGCCTGCAGCCCCCAGGTCTGTGGGTCTACGCAAGCGGTTCCCAAAGAGCTTTAGAACAAGGCATAGTTTTCCCTGCCAGCTCCTTGGGCGTGGGACCCATCTCCAGCCATATGGCCATTTTTGTGCCTGGCGCGGCAACTAATGGGAAAGGGTGGTGTCGAGGCTGAAGGCAGCAGGAAAGCCTGCAGCCCCCAGGTCTGTGGGGCTATGCAAGCGGTTCCCAAAGAGCTTTAGAACAAGGCATAGTTTTCCCTACTTGCTCTTTTGGCCTGGGACCCATATCCAGCCATATGGCCATTTTTGTGCCTGGCGCGGCGCCAAGTGGGAAATGGTGGTGTCGAGGCTGAAGGTAGCAGTAAAGCCCCCTGCCCCCAGGTCTGTAGGGCTACGCAAGTGGTTCACGCAGAGCTTTAGAACAAGGCATAGTTTTCCCTGCTGGCTCTTTGCACATGGGACCCATCTCCAGCCATATGGCCATTTTTGTGCCTGGCGCGGCGCCAAGGGGGAAAGGGTGGTGTTGAGGCTGAAGGCAGCAGGAAAGCCCGCAGCCCCCAGGTCTGTGGGGCTACGTATGCGGTTCCCAAAGAGCTTTAGAACAAGGCATAGTTTTCCCTGCTGGCTCCTTGGCGGGGGACTCATCTCCAGCCGTATGGCCATTTTTGTGCCTGCAACGGCTCCAAGTGGGAAAGGGTGGTGTCGAGGCTGAAGGCAGCAGGAAAGCCCGCAGCCCCCAGGTCTGTGGGGCTACGCAAGTGGTTCCCAAAGAGCTTTAGAACAAGGCATAGTTTTCCCTGCTTGCTCTTTGGGCCTGGGACCCATCTCCAGCCGTATGGCCATTTTTGTGCCTGGCGCGGCGCCAAGTGGGAAAGGGTGGTGTCGAGGCTGAAGGCAGCATGAAAGCCTGCAGCCCCCAGGTCTGTGGGGCTATGCAAGCGGTTCCCAAAGAGCTTTAGAACAAGGCATAATTTTTCCGTGCTGGCTCTTTGGGCGTGGGACCCATCTCCATCCGTATGGCCATTTTTGTGGCTGGCGCGACGCCAAGTGGGAAAGGGTGGTGTCGAGGCTGAAGGCAGCAGGAAAGCCCGCAGCCCCCAGGTCTGTGGGGCTACGCAAGCGGTTCCCAAAGAGCTTTAGAACAAGGCATAGTTTTCCCTGCTGGCTCCTTGGGCGGGGGCTCATCTCCAGCCATAGGGCCATTTTTGTGCCTGGCGCGGCGCCAAGTGGGAAAGGGTGGTTTTGAGGAAGAAGGCAGCAGGAAAGCCTGCAGCCCCCAGGTCTGTGGGGCTACGCAAGCGGTTCCCAAAGAGCTTTAGAACAAGGCATAGTTTTCCCTACTTGCTCTTTGGGCCTGGGACCCATATCCAGCCATATGGCCATTTTTGTGCCTGGCGCGGCGCCAAGTGGGAAATGGTGGTGTCGAGGCTGAAGGTAGCAGTAAAGCCCCCTGCCCCCAGGTCTGTAGGGCTACGCAAGTGGTTCACGCAGAGCTTTAGAACAAGGCATAGTTTTCCCTGCTGGCTCTTTTGGCCTGGGACACATATCCAGCCATAGGGCCATTTTTGTGGCTGGCGCGGCGCCAAGTGGGAAAGGGTGGTTTTGAGGCTGAAGGCAGCAGGAAAGCCCGCAGCCCCCAGGTCTGTGGGGCTACGCAAGCGGTTCACGCAGAGCTTTAGAACAAAGCATAGTTTACCCTACTGGCTCTTTGGGCGTGGGAACCATCTCCAGCCATAAGGCCATTTTTGTGCCTGGCGCGGCGCCAAGTGGGAAAGGGTGGTTTTGAGGCTGAAGGCAGCAGGAAAGCCTGCAGCCCCCAGGTCTGTGGGTCTACGCAAGCGGTTCCCAAAGAGCTTTAGAACAAGGCATAATTTTTCCCTGCTGGCTCCTTGGGCGGGGGCTCATCTCCAGCCATATGGCCATTTTTGTGCCTGGCGCAGCGCCAAGTGGGAAAGGGTGGTGTCGAGGCTGAAGGCAGCAGGAAAGCCCGCAGCCCCCAGGTCTGTGGGGCTACGTAAGCGGTTCCCAGAGAGCTTTAGAACAAGGCATAGTTTTCCCTGCTGGCTCTTTGGGCGTGGGACCCATCTCCAGCCATATGGCCATTTTTGTGCCTGGCGCGGCGCCAAGTGGGAAAGGGTGGTTTTGAGGCTGAAGGCAGCAGGAAAGCCCGCAGCCCCCAGGTCTGTGGGGCTACGCAAGCGGTTCCCAAAGAGCTTTAGAACAAGGCATAGTTTTCCCTGCTGGCTCCTTGGGCAGGGGACTCATCTCCAGCCGTATGGCCATTTTTGTGCCTGCAACGGCTCCAAGTGGGAAAGGGTGGTGTCGAGGCTGAAGGCAGCAGGAAAGCCCGCAGCCCCCAGGTCTGTGGGGCTATGCAAGTGGTTCCCAAAGAGCTTTAGAGCAAGGCATAGTTTTCCCTGCTGGCTCTTTGGGCGTGGGAACCATTTCCAGCCGTATGGCCATTTTTGTGCCTGGCGCGGTGCCAAGTGGGAAAGGGTGGTTTTGAGGCTGAAGGCAGCAGGAAAGCCTGCAGCCCCCAGGTCTGTGGGGCTACGTAAGCGGTTCCCAAAGAGCTTTAGAACAAGGCATAATTTTCCCTGCTGGCTCTTTGGGCGTGGGACCCATTTCCAGCCGTATGGCCTTTTTTGTTTCTGGCGCAGCGCCAAGAGGGAAAGGGTGGTTATGAGGCTGAAGGCAGCAGGAAAGCCCGCAGCCCCCAGGTCTGTGGGGCTATGCAAGCGGTTCCCAAAGAGCTTTAGAACAAGGCATAATTTTTCCCTGCTGGCTCTTTGGGCGTGGGACCCATCTCCAGCCGTATGGCCATTTTTGTGCCTGGCGCGGCGCCAAGTGGGAAAGGGTGGTGTCGAGGCTGAAGGCAGCAGGAAAGCCTGCAGCCCCCAGGTCTGTGGGGCTACGCAAGCTGTTCCCAAAAAGCTTTAGAACAAGGCATAATTTTTCCCTGCTGGCTCCTTGGGCGGGGGCTCATCTCCAGCCATATGGCCATTTTTGTGCCTGGCGCGGCGCCAAGTGGGAAAGGGTGGTGTCGAGGCTGAAGGCAGCAGGAAAGCCCGCAGCCCCCAGGTCTGTGGGGTATGCAAGCGGTTCCCAAAGAGCTTTAGAACAAGGCATAGTTTTCCCTGCTGGCTCTTTTGGCCTGGGACACATATCCAGCCATATGGCCATTTTTGTGCCTGGCGCGGCGCCAAGTGGGAAAGGGTGATTTTGAGGCTGAAGGCAGCAGGAAAGCCTGCAGCCCCCAGGTCTGTGGGGCTACGCAAGCGGTTCCCAACGAGCTTTAGAACAAGGCATAGTTTACCCTACTGGCTCTTTGGGCGGGGGACCCATCTCCAGCCATAAGGCCATTTTTGTGCCTGGCGCGGCGCCAAGTGGGAAAGGGTGATTTTGAGGAAGAAGGCAGCAGGAAAGCCTGCAGCCCCCAGGTCTGTGGGTCTACGCAAGCGGTTCCCAAAGAGCTTTAGAACAAGGCATAGTTTTCCCTGCCAGCTCCTTGGGCGTGGGACCCATCTCCAGCCATATGGCCATTTTTGTGCCTGGCGCGGCAACTAATGGGAAAGGGTGGTGTCGAGGCTGAAGGCAGCAGGAAAGCCTGCAGCCCCCAGGTCTGTGGGGCTATGCAAGCGGTTCCCAAAGAGCTTTAGAACAAGGCATAGTTTTCCCTACTTGCTCTTTTGGCCTGGGACCCATATCCAGCCATATGGCCATTTTTGTGCCTGGCGCGGCGCCAAGTGGGAAATGGTGGTGTCGAGGCTGAAGGTAGCAGTAAAGCCCCCTGCCCCCAGGTCTGTAGGGCTACGCAAGTGGTTCACGCAGAGCTTTAGAACAAGGCATAGTTTTCCCTGCTGGCTCTTTGCACATGGGACCCATCTCCAGCCATATGGCCATTTTTGTGCCTGGCGCGGCGCCAAGGGGGAAAGGGTGGTGTTGAGGCTGAAGGCAGCAGGAAAGCCCGCAGCCCCCAGGTCTGTGGGGCTACGTATGCGGTTCCCAAAGAGCTTTAGAACAAGGCATAGTTTTCCCTGCTGGCTCCTTGGCGGGGGACTCATCTCCAGCCGTATGGCCATTTTTGTGCCTGCAACGGCTCCAAGTGGGAAAGGGTGGTGTCGAGGCTGAAGGCAGCAGGAAAGCCCGCAGCCCCCAGGTCTGTGGGGCTACGCAAGTGGTTCCCAAAGAGCTTTAGAACAAGGCATAGTTTTCCCTGCTTGCTCTTTGGGCCTGGGACCCATCTCCAGCCGTATGGCCATTTTTGTGCCTGGCGCGGCGCCAAGTGGGAAAGGGTGGTGTCGAGGCTGAAGGCAGCATGAAAGCCTGCAGCCCCCAGGTCTGTGGGGCTATGCAAGCGGTTCCCAAAGAGCTTTAGAACAAGGCATAATTTTTCCGTGCTGGCTCTTTGGGCGTGGGACCCATCTCCATCCGTATGGCCATTTTTGTGGCTGGCGCGACGCCAAGTGGGAAAGGGTGGTGTCGAGGCTGAAGGCAGCAGGAAAGCCCGCAGCCCCCAGGTCTGTGGGGCTACGCAAGCGGTTCCCAAAGAGCTTTAGAACAAGGCATAGTTTTCCCTGCTGGCTCCTTGGGCGGGGGCTCATCTCCAGCCATAGGGCCATTTTTGTGCCTGGCGCGGCGCCAAGTGGGAAAGGGTGGTTTTGAGGAAGAAGGCAGCAGGAAAGCCTGCAGCCCCCAGGTCTGTGGGGCTACGCAAGCGGTTCCCAAAGAGCTTTAGAACAAGGCATAGTTTTCCCTGCTTGCTCTTTGGGCCTGGGACTCATATCCAGCCATAGGGCCATATTTGTGGCTGGCGCGGCGCCAAGTGGGAAAGGGTGGTTTTGAGGCTGAAGGCAGCAGGAAAGCCCGCAGCCCCCAGGTCTGTGTGGCTACGCAAGCGGTTCCCAAAGAGCTTTAGAACAAGGCATAGTTTACCCTACTGGCTCTTTGGGCGTGGGACCCATCTCCAGCCATAAGGCCATTTTTGTGCCTGGCGCGGCGCCAAGTGGGAAAGGGTGGTTTTGAGGCTGAAGGCAGCAGGAAAGCCTGCAGCCCCCAGGTCTGTGGGTCTACGCAAGCAGTTCCCAAAGAGCTTTAGAACAAGGCATAGTTTTCCCTGCTTGCTCTTTGGGCCTGGGACCCATCTCCAGCCATATGGCCATTTTTGTGCCTGGCGCGGCGCCAAGTGGGAAATGGTGGTGTCGAGGCTGAAGGTAGCAGGAAAGCCCCCTGCCCCCAGGTCTGTAGGTCTACGCAAGTGGTTCACGCAGAGCTTCAGAACAAGGCATAGTTTTCCCTGCTGGCTCTTTGCACATGGGACCCATCTCCAGCCATATGGCCATTTTTGTGCCTGGCGCGGCGCCAAGTGGGAAAGGGTGGTTTTGAGGCTGAAGGCAGCAGGAAAGCCTGCAGCCCCCAGGTCTGTGGGGCTACGTATGCGGTTCCCAAAGAGCTTTAGAACAAGGCATAGTTTTCCCTGCTGGCTCCTTGGGCGGGGGACCCATCTCCAGCCGTATGGCCATTTTTGTGCCTGGCGCGGCAACTAATGGGAAAGGGTGGTGTCGAGGCTGAAGGCAGCAGGAAAGCCTGCAGCCCCCAGGTCTGTGGGGCTATGCAAGCGGTTCCCAAAGAGCTTTAGAACAAGGCATAATTTTTCCATGCTGGCTCTTTGGGCGTGGGACCCATCTCCAGCCGTATGGCCATTTTTGTGCCTGGCGGGACGCCAAGTGGGAAAGGGTGGTGTCGAGGCTGAAGGCAGCAGGAAAGCCCGCAGCCCCCAGGCCTGTGGGGCTACGCAAGCGGTTCCCAAAGAGCTTTAGAACAAGGCATAGTTTTCCCTGCTGGCTCCTTGGGCGGGGGCTCATCTCCAGCCATAGGGCCATTTTTGTGCCTGGCGCGGCGCCAAGTGGGAAAGGGTGGTTTTGAGGCTGAAGGCAGCAGGAAAGCCCGCAGCCCCCAGGTCTGTGGGGCTACGCAAGCGGTTCCCAAAGAGCTTTAGAACAAGGCATAGTTTTCCCTGCTGGCTCCTTGGGCGGGGGACTCATCTCCAGCCGTATGGCCATTTTTGTGCCTGCAACGGCTCCAAGAGGGAAAGGGTGGTGTCGAGGCTGAAGGCAGCAGGAAAGCCCGCAGCCCCCAGGTCTGTGGGGCTACGGAAGCGGTTCCCAAAGAGCTTTAGAACAAGGCATAGTTTTCCCTGCTGGCTCTTTGGGCGTGGGACCCATCTCCAGCCATATGGCCATTTTTGTGCCTGGCGCGGCGCCAAGTGGGAAAGGGTGGTTTTGAGGCTGAAGGCAGCAGGAAAGCCCGCAGCCCCCAGGTCTGTGGGGCTATGCAAGCGCTTCCCAAAGAGCTTTAGAACAAGGCATAGTTTTCCCTGCTGGCTCCTTGGCGGGGGACCCATCTCCAGCCGTATGGCCATTTTTGTGCCTGCAACGGCTCCAAGTGGGAAAGGGTGGTGTCGAGGCTGAAGGCAGCAGGAAAGCCCGCAGCCCCCAGGTCTGTGGGGCTACGCAAGAGGTTCCCAAAGAGCTTTAGAACAAGGCATAGTTTTCCCTGCTGGCTCTTTGGGCGTGGGACCCATGTCCAGCCATATGGCGATTTTTGTGCCTGGCGCGGGGCCAAGTGGGAAAGGGTGGTGTCGAGGGTGAAGGCAGCAGCAAAGGTCGCAGGCACCAGGTCTGTGGGGCTACGTATGCGGTTCCCAAAGAGCTTTAGAACAAGGCATAGTTTTCCCTGCTTGCTCTTTGGGCCTGGGACCCATCTCCAGCCGTATGGCCATTTTTGTGCCTGGCGCGGCGCCAAGTGGGAAAGGGTGGTGTCGAGGCTGAAGGCAGCATGAAAGCCTGCAGCCCCCAGGTCTGTGGGGCTATGCAAGCGGTTCCCAAAGAGCTTTAGAACAAGGCATAATTTTTCCGTGCTGGCTCTTTGGGCGTGGGACCCATCTCCAGCCGTATGGCCATTTTTGTGCCTGGCACGACGCCAAGTGGGAAAGGGTGGTGTCGAGGCTGAAGGCAGCAGGAAAGCCCGCAGCCCGCAGGTCTGTGGGGCTACGCAAGCGGTTCCCAAAGAGCTTTAGAACAAGGCATAGTTTTCCCTGCTGGCTCCTTGGGCGGGGGCTCATCTCCAGCCATATGGCCATTTTTGTGCGTGGCGCGGCGCCAAGTGGGAAAGGGTGGTTTTGAGGCTGAAGGCAGCAGGAAAGCCTGCAGCCCCCAGGTCTGTGGGGCTACGCAAGCGGTTCCCAAAGAGCTTTAGAACAAGGCATAGTTTTCCCTGCTTGCTCTTTTGGCCTGGGACACATATCCAGCCATAGGGCCATTTTTGTGCCTGGCGCGGCGCCAAGTGGGAAAGGGTGGTTTTGAGGCTGAAGGCAGCAGGAAAGCCCGCAGCCCCCAGGTCTGTGGGGCTACGCAAGCGGTTCCCAAAGAGCTTTAGAACAAGGCATAGTTTACCCTACTGGCTCTTTGGGCGGGGGACCCATCTCCAGCCATAAGGCCATTTTTGTGCCTGGCGCGGCGCCAAGTGGGAAAGGGTGGTTTTGAGGCTGAAGGCAGCAGGAAAGCCTGCAGCCCCCAGGTCTGTGGGTCTACGCAAGCGGTTCCCAAAGAGCTTTAGAACAAGGCACAGTTTTCCCTGCTTGCTCTTTGGGCCTGGGACCCATATCCAGCCATATGGCCATTTTTGTGCCTGGCGCGGCGCCAAGTGGGAAATGGTGGTGTCGAGGCTGAAGGTAGCAGGAAAGCCCCCTGCCCCCAGGTCTGTAGGGCTACGCAAGTGGTTCCCGCAGAGCTTTAGAACAAGGCATAGTTTTCCCTGCTGGCTCTTTGCACATGGGACCCATCTCCAGCCATATGGCCATTTTTGTGCGTGGCGCGGCGCCAAGTGGGAAAGGGTGGTTTTGAGGCTGAAGGCAGCAGGAAAGCCCGCAGCCCCCAGGTCTGTGGGGCTACGTATGCGGTTCCCAAAGAGCTTTAGAACAAGGCATAGTTTTCCCTGCTGGCTCCTTGGGCGGGGGACCCATCTCCAGCCGTATGGCCATTTTTGTGCCTGGCGCGGCTCCATGTGGGAAAGGGTGGTTTTGAGGCTGAAGGCAGGAGGAAAGCCCGCAGCCCCCAGGTCTGTGGGGCTATGCAAGCGGTTCCCAAAGAGCTTTAGAACAAGGCATAGTTTTCCCTGCTGGCTCTTTGGGCGTGGGACCCATATCCAGCCATATGGCCATTTTTGTGCCTGGCGCGGCGCCAAGTGGGAAATGGTGGTGTCGAGGCTGAAGGTAGCAGGAAAGCCCCCTGCCCCCAGGTCTGTAGGGCTACGCAAGTGGTTCACGCAGAGCTTTAGAACAAGGCATAGTTTTCCCTGCTGGCTCTTTGCACATGGGACCCATCTCCAGCCATATGGCCATTTTTGTGCGTGGCGCGGCGCCAAGTGGGAAAGGGTGGTTTTGAGGCTGAAGGCAGCAGGAAAGCCCGCAGCCCCCAGGTCTGTGGGGCTACGTATGCGGTTCCCAAAGAGCTTTAGAACAAGGCATAGTTTTCCCTGCTGGCTCCTTGGGCGGGGGACCCATCTCCAGCCGTATGGCCATTTTTGTGCCTGGCGCGGCTCCATGTGGGAAAGGGTGGTTTTGAGGCTGAAGGCAGCAGGAAAGCCCGCAGCCCCCAGGTCTGTGGGGCTATGCAAGCGGTTCCCAAAGAGCTTTAGAACA